>NW_021174703.1:0-931 GCF_002162155.2 Triticum dicoccoides
ACCACGACCTACCTAAACACTTAAGCCTCTAGTCCAGGTTTATCGCCTATTCAGGTTCCATCCGCAGGGAGTCCGGCCGAGGTTTCCCATACGGCCCCGAACGATGTGAACAGGGTTCCCGAGATACCTAACGGGTATTCGGTACACCCGGCCACGTACCTACCGCATCACAGCCCACCCCTACGGTCAGCGCTGTCCACGGCCTCCAGTAGACTACAAACACCAGAAACTACTTGCAACTCCTGGACAGAGAGCTAGGGTGAATAAGAAGTCGAGCGGGGTCATATTTCAGGGCCCAATGCATGGTAGTAACTGTATCTCAAATCACACATACAGATCTCAGTGCTTAAGGTCGGCTTCAATGAAACAACCCACCATGTACTCCTACATGGCCTCTCATCGATACCTTTACCAAATCGTGTTCACCACACCACTCTCATTACCGACATAAACATTTCACTCTAGCCCATCACCCAGATGAACCAGACCTAACACAACTCTAAGCATAGCAGGCATAGCAAGGTAGGAACAACACATACATATGGCTCAATCAACTCCTACACATGCTAGTGGGTTTCATCTAGTTACTGTGGCAATGACAGGTCATGCAGAGGAAATGGGTTCAACTACCGCAGCACACAGCAGTTTGAAACGCGTTGTCTTAATGCAGTAAAAGAGAGCAGGAGCGAGAACATGGGATTGTATCGATGTGATCAAATGGTTGGTTGCTTGCCTGATGGTTCGATGCACTGATACGGTTCTTCGTTAGGGTAATCACGGTACTCCTCGGAGGCAGAACCTGTCGCAAAGGACACCGATACACAACCATCACCAAACAATGTGCAACAATATGATGCATGCATGAAACATAGCAATATGAGTGTGTTGGGCTAATGCAACTAAAACCAGAAGGGTTTGAACAAATTTGAAT
>NW_021174704.1:0-1392 GCF_002162155.2 Triticum dicoccoides
AGCTCAACTCCCCGGGACACTTCCACTAAACCCCTGACAGGAGGCACCAAGACAATGTTCTCATCATAAAACCATCGGAACGATTCCAAGACACCCGCGTGATCCTAAAAAAAAAACTCATAATCTGTGCATCATATGTAAAAACTTTAAATATGAAAAATGCTTAGTTTTTCATCTAGTTTCATAATATCCAACTTTCATCTATGTTTGAGATGATAAAAATGTTGTTTGCATTAATTTGCTCCTATGCCATGCTAAAATGCTTGATTTCATAACTAAATAACCGTAACTCCAATTTTAATAAACTTTATATGTAAATGGGGTAGAATTTTGCCTAGTTTATCATGGTGACCTTTATTTGCATTTTAAACAACTCTAAAATTGTGTTTAGGGCAGAACAGGACCTAATCTAAAATATGCTCATGAGGAGTTTCCGGAATTGTTGTTCGTTGCTCCCGGCCTCATTTAAACTTGACTAGATAGGTAGTTTTACTTTGCTTCACCCTCTTGCCATGTTAACCAACATTTAATATTGTTGAGTACATAAACGAGATCAAACTAAATAACTTGTTGTGGTGTTTCGTCAATATGCAACTCGTTGCATATTGAGCTCCACTTAATTTGTAGGATTGTTTTGTGCATTTGGTCATGCCATGCTTCATTAAACCGGACATGCATCATACTTGGTTGTGCATCATGCCATGTTTATGTGGTGGTTGTTTACCATGATTGTTTTGCTCCTTTCCGGTGTTGCTTCTTCGGGTTGGTTCCGATAACGTCGCGTTGTGAGGACCCGTTCGTCTACATTCGTTTGTCTTCTCCATGGTCTCGTTCTTCTTCCTTGCGGGATTTCAGGCAAGATGATCATACCCTCGAAATCACTACTATCTTTGCTATGCTAGTTTGCTCGCTCTTTTGCTATGCCAATGCTACGATGCCTACCATTTGCTTGTCAGCCTCCCAAATTGACATGTCAAACCTCTAACCCACCTTGTCCTAGCAAACCGTTGATTGGCTATGTTACCGCTTTGCTCAGCCCCTCTTATAGCGTTGTTAGTTGCAGGTGAAGATCGAAGTTTGTTCCTTGTTGGAACATGGAGATGTTGTTCCTTGTTGGAACATGTTTACTTGTTGGGATATCACAATATATCTTACATAACTAATGCATCTATATACTTGGTAAAGGGTGGAAGGCTCGGCCTTATGCCTGGTGTTTTGTTCCACTCTTGCCGCCCTAGTTTCTGTCATATCGGTGTTATGTTCCCGGATTTTGCGTCCCTTACGCGGTTGGGCTATAATGGGAACCCCTTGACAGTTCGCCTTAAGTAAAGCTTCTCCAGCAATGCCCAACATTGGTTTTACCATTTGCCACCTAGCCTTTTCTTTTCCCTT
>NW_021174705.1:0-2060 GCF_002162155.2 Triticum dicoccoides
TCAATCGTGGAAATGTCTCCGAGACCCCAATATAGAGTAATAGTCCAAGAAACGGGCCAGAATCGGCCCAAACTGTGATTGTTGATGACCGACACGTAAGCGCACCTTGGAGTTCGACAACCATGGAAATCGCTTTGGGACCCCAAAACGGTGAGTAATATTCCATGAAACGGGGCAGAATCGGCCAAAACTGGGAGTGTTGATGACCAACTCGTAAGCACACCTTGGGGTTCAACAACTATGGAAATCTCTTCGGGACCCAAAAACAGTGAGTAATAGTCCACAAAACAGGTCTGATTTGGCCAAAACTGTGAGTATTGACGACGAACATATAAACGCACCCCGGGGCTCATCAATTGTGGAAATCGCTCTAGGTCCCCAAAACGCTGAGTAATAGTGTATGAAACGTATTAGAATCGGCCGAATATGTGAGTGTTGATGACCGACACGTAAACGCACCCCGGGGTTCGTCAATCGTGGAAATGACTCCGAGACCCCAAAATAGAGTAATAGTCCAAGAAACGGGCCAGAATCGGCCCAAACTGTGATTATTGATGACCGACACGTAAGCGCACCTTGGAGTTCGACAACCATGGAAATCGCTTTGGGACCCCAAAACAGTGAGTAATAGTCCATGAAACGGGCCAGAATCGTCCAAAACTACGAGTGTTGATGACCAACACGTAAGCACATCTTGGGGTTCAACAACTATCGAAATCGCTTCGAGGCCCCAAAATGGTGAGTAATAGTCCAAAAACAGGTCTGATTTGGCCTAAACTGCGAGTGTTGATGACCGACACGTAAGCACACCTTGGGGTTCAATAACTATGGAAATCTCTTCGGGACCCAAAAACAGTGAGTTATAGTCCACGAAACAGGTCAGAATTGGCCAAAACTGTGAGTGTTGACGACAGACACATAAACTTACCCCGGGGTTCAACAATCATGGAAATCGCTCTGGGTCCCCAAAACGTTGAGTAATAGTGTACGAAACGGATTAGAATTGCCCGAATATGTGAGTGTTGATGACCGACACGTGAACGCATCCCGGGGTTCATCAATCGTGGAAATGTCTCCGAGACCCCAAAATAGAGTAATAGTCCAAGAAACGGGCCAGAATCGGCCCAAACTGTGATTGTTGATGACCGACACGTAAGCGCACCTTGGAGTTCGACAACCATGGAAATCGCTTTGGGACCCCAAAACGGTGAGTAATATTCCATGAAACGGGGCAGAATCGGCCAAAACTGGGAGTGTTGATGACCAACTCGTAAGCACACCTTGGGGTTCAATAACTATGGAAATCTCTTCGGGACCCAAAAACAGTGAGTAATAGTCCACAAAACAGGTCTGATTTGGCCAAAACTGTGAGTATTGACGACGAACATATAAACGCACCCCGGGGCTCATCAATCGTGGAAATCGCTCTGGGTGCCCAAAACGCTGAGTAATAGTGTACGAAACGGATTAGAATTGCCTGAATATGTGAGTGTTGATGACCGACACGTGAACGCATCCCGGGGTTCATCAATCGTGGAAATGTCTCCGAAACCCCAAAATAGAGTAATAGTCCAAGAAACGGGCCAGAATCGGCCCAAACTGTGATTGTTGATGACCGACACGTAAGCGCACCTTGGAGTTCGACAACCATGGAAATCGCTTTGGGACCCCAAAACGGTGAGTAATATTCCATGAAACGGGGCAGAATCGGCCAAAACTGGGAGTGTTGATGACCAACCCGTAAGCACACCTTGGGGTTCAACAACCATGGAAATCTCTTCCGGACCCAAAAACAGTGAGTAATAGTCCACAAAACAGGTCTGATTTGGCCAAAACTGTGAGTATTGACAACGAACATATAAACGCACCCCGGGGCTCATCAATCGTGGAAATCGCTCTGGGTCCCCAAAACGCTGAGTAATAGTGTATGAAACGTATTAGAATCGGCCGAATATGTGAGTGTTGATGACCGACACGTAAACGCACCCCGGGGTTCGTCAATCGTGGAAATGACTCCGAGACCCCAAAATAGAGTAATAGTCCAAGAAACGGGCCAGAAT
>NW_021174706.1:0-984 GCF_002162155.2 Triticum dicoccoides
CCTTTTTCCCGTCGCTCCGCACGCTCCCTAGCGCTAGCGCTGCCGTGCCCGAAGCTCGCCGCCGCCGCGCCTCATCGCCGGCGTGGCTAGAGCCACCACAGCTCGAATCCGAGCACACCGCTGTGCTCAGAGAACTCCCAGGAGCCCGTAGCGCCCACCAGCCCCTCCTCCCATGCACCATAGCGCCATCTCCGCTGTTGCCCGAGCTCCGGCCGCCGCCGCGAGCTCGACTCCGGCGAGTACAGCGCACCCCGTCCGCTCCTTCCTGCTCCGTTGGATGCGGAAGAGCACGGGCTACGCCCCGGTGGTCTCCGCGAGTCCAGCCGCCGCCTGTAGCTCAAGTCCGGCGAGCTCCCGCCGCAGTTTTGGTCGTCGCCGGCCAAACTCCGGCGAAGTCGACGTGGCTTAGTTAATTAGTCACTAACCCCCCACCTACTGACGCTCACAAGTGGGCCCCAGGGCCGATGTGATCGATGACACCGATGAAGAGCTATATTATCTTCAGAAGTGCCAGGCAAGCAAAACCCCCTTGTTCATTCCGATACAATCCTACTCTCTCGCTCCTGCTCTCTTTTAATGCATTAGGACAACACCGATTTATCTGTTACTTGCTGCGGTAGCTGAACCCCTTTATCCTTTGGATGACCTGTCATTGCCACAGTAAATAGATGAAACCCACTAGCATGAGTAGGAGTTGTTTGAGCCCTGATGTGCCTACTCATTCATGTTTGTTTGTCATGCCTGCTATCGCTTAGAGTTGAGTCAGGTCTGATTCATCGGGGATGAATCAGGGGTGTGTGAACATGTCCTACGGTGTGTGAGCTAAGCGTGTGAACACGATTTGGTAAAGGTAGCGGTGAGAGGCCATGTAGGAGTACATGGTGGGTTGTCTCATTGCAGCCGTCCTCAGGAACTGAGTTCTGTGTTTGTGATCCATGATTCAGCTACTACCACGCATTGGGCCCGAAACCAATGGACCCTCTC
>NW_021174707.1:0-1575 GCF_002162155.2 Triticum dicoccoides
AAAACATCGTCTCTTTGAGAAGTATGTGGAATGTCAGAGCTCCCCCTAAATATGTGCATAGTTTAAGATTTGCTTTGGACTGCAAATGCACATAGAGTTAGGTTCATGAGTTACTCTCCCATGTCACATATATCCTGGTGGAGCGCTCAAAATGATAATATTTAAAATACATGCACTCATCACCAAGCAAAGTGAATGATCGTATAGAGATAAAATGGATAAAGTCATCCAACAAGCATTAATGTAGCATATGATCAAACACATGATCATCATTGTATCACACAGGAAATAAAGTAGTATCTCAAGCAAGCGAAAGCAAATAAAGCTCAACCACAAAGACAAGAGAGAACAAAAGCAGACTCTCTCTCTCGAAGCCTATGATCTATACATTTTTCTCCCCCTTTGGCAACAAGTTACCAAAAAGTTCCTAGAAAATGCATAGTACTATGTCGTCTCTCAGGCTTGGTCTTGATGTGGTGGTGTAGACAAGGCTCCATGGACGAAGGCATCAGTTGATGAAGTTGGAGCTGGTTGAGTAGATGCTGGAGCTGGTGGCACTGAAGCTGTAGCAGGTGCAGATGATGTTGCTCTTGTGTCTGTCACAGGCACAGCAGCTGATCTCTGAGCTCTAGGCACTCTAGCAAATGCATCAGTGGTTGTCTTCCCCTTCCTCTCTTGCATATCATCTTCAAGTTGCTTCACAACAGACTGGATCTTAGTTACTTTCACATCTAAGTCATAGAACTTTTGTTCCATGATCCTTTCCAGGCTCTCCTGGTTTTGAGTTAGGGTGGCCAACCATTTCTCAATCCTCAGTGTGGATGTAACCAAGCTGGTCTTGTTTGCTCTTCAGAAAGTACTCAAATGCCTCATCAATTGTTGGCATCTTGGCAGCCTTCTCAGTCTTTGCCTTCTCCTTCTTCACTTGTGCTTGCACTGATGATGGTTCATTTTCATCCATGACTACTTGGTTGTCCTCAAAGTCTGGATAGATAGGCATGTGTTCCTTGTCAAACAAATAAGGTGCCAGTGCCCATCTTAGAGTTTATCAGCTCCTGGATCTGTGGGGCATACCCACAACTTCTCTTCTGGTCTGCAGCTGTCCTCTTGATTGTTTCAACAATGAGGCTCATAACCTTGAACTTATGAGGCACATCAAACAAGTGTAGCAGATTAATAGCATGGCCTCTAATCATGTTATGATCTCCTGACTTGGGAAAGAGAGTGTGCCTGAGGATCCAGTTGATCGTTGGCAGTCCTGACAGAAGGAAATGAGCAGACCCAAACTTGTGAGTCTCAAGAGCATCATCTGGAATCTCCTTGTACATGTGTGCCATTGAGTTGTGATCCATTTTCTTCTTGGCATAGACATCCAAGTCATCTGCTTTCTCCTTTGGCGCATTAATCAGATTTGCCCATTCTTCAATTGTGGACGGGTACCTTGTACCTTCAGACATCCAAACTATTCTGCCATCTGGATAGAAGTGAGGTGTGGAGTAGAATTGCATTATGAGCTTATCATTCCACTTTGTGAGCTTCTGCCCAAAAAAGTCATCAACTCCACAACCCTTGAAG
>NW_021174708.1:0-1249 GCF_002162155.2 Triticum dicoccoides
TGAGTGGGGTCAGCATAGATAGCCTGGAGATACCCTTGTGCTCCCGGAAGTGATCCTGGCATATACCGGAAATCAGAGTCCCGAAATATACCAGATCTGACTCGCATAATGGTCATCATAGAGTAGGCGGCGTCCTGCACAGCCATCTCAATGGTAACCCCGAGTCCATAAGAGCAGTGAAGAGGCTCGGTGGATCCAGGATAAGATGGAAATATCCTGACAGTGCAGAGATACTGGCTTTGATTAAAATCTCGGAATTGCTCTTCGACCGTGTACTCAGGATACCAGCGGTATCCAGCCTCAGTCATTACCCTGACCAACTTGGCAGTATGGCCGGGTACATCTAGGCATCGAGTCAGGCGAACCACTTGATTGAGGTCGCGAGTGGCCATCTGAAAGCACAATCATAATGCAACGGCATTAGAATTTCTAGCAAAATTTCGGCAGCATAACAGCTGTAAATGCTCAAAAAGGATTTGAGACATTTGACAAAGGATTTCGTACACACTCATCATCATCATATCAAAGTTCTGAAACCATTCTGGCAACATAATGTGGTAGTAGAACTGAACTAGGCTGGTAACCATCAAACTTATAAGGTACTACTGATTAGTAACTCGTGATCCTGATAGAGAGAACAGATCCTAATTCCTTAACCCCCGGTGGAAGAATGGACTGACTCAGATCAGAAAGTCATAAGGTATAAGGAGTAAAAAGAGCCTTACGTTCCAACCCACAAACAATTCCCCTACATATAACTAAAGAATTTCTAGACTCAACATCGACCAGTTTGGCTTGGAGAACCTACAGGCAGCCTGGCTCTGATGCCAACGCTGTCAGGACCCCGACTCGATGTCACATCGATCTAGCTGGTAACACCTCATATCACTTTGCGGCCTCACGCACGGTATCCCCACGGGTGTCGTCTTACCTTTTCCCGGGACCGTTTGCGCCTTTTGGCTCACGTATATGATAGTGTCGCTAGCATCCATATGATAAAGAGCCCGGGCTGACATGACTAGTCGCAAACCCAAAGTGGCACAGACTTACAGGGACAGGCATCCATGACCCAGCTTCGAACGTGTCGGTCATCAGCAAGTGGGTCCGGGCTGTAGCACTGGGCTAGCAGGACTCCGGTAAACCGGGCTGTAGCGGGCTAACAGGACTCCGGTACTCAAAGCGTGACATTTCCCCGAAGGGACAGACACAGGAACGAAGAAGGACACATGCCGGCCAGCCTAAGTGTTCC
>NW_021174709.1:0-1246 GCF_002162155.2 Triticum dicoccoides
AGCAACCATAGCACGTGGCCTATGACCATGTTTGTATAACCTTCCTCCTTGGTTGTGCATGAAGCGGAAGTTCATTATGATGCCAGTGCTCATCCAAGGCCCTAAGCAACCCGGTAACGACATTGATGTGTACCTAAGGCCATTAGTTGAAGAACTCTTACGACTGTGGAATGGAACAGGTGTACGTGCGTGGGATGAGCACATGGGGGGAGAATTTGACCTAAAGGCGTTGATGTTCGTGACCATCAATGATTGGCCTTCTCTCAGTAACCTTTCAGGACAGACAAACAAGGGATACCGCGGATGCACACACTGTTTGGATGATACCGACAGTATATATTTGAATAGTTGTAAGAAGAATGTGTACGTGGGACATCGTCGATTTCTTCCGAGCAGGCATCCCGTAAGAAAGAAAGGCAAGCATTTCAAAGGTGAGGCAGATCACCGGACGAAGCCTCGCCACCGTACTGGTGCTGATGTACATGATATGGTCAAGGATTTGAAGGTAATCTTTGGAAAGGGTCCTGGCGGACAACCTGTTCCGAAGGACGCTAACGGACGCGCACCCATGTGGAAGAAGAAATCTATATTTTGGGACCTACCATATTGGCAAGACCTAGAGGTCCGCTCCGCAATCGACATGATGCACGTGACGAAGAATCTTTGCGTGACCCTGCTTGGCTTTTTGGGCGTGTATGGGAAGACAAAAGATACACCAGAGGCACGGGAGGACAGCAACGTATGCACAGAAAAGACGACATACATCAGGGTTAGGCCAGCTACACTCTTACCAAAGAAGAGAAGGAAATCTTCTTCAAATGCCTGCTCAGCATGAAGGTACCGTCTGGCTTCTCGTCGAATATAAAGGGAATAATAATTATGGCAGAGAAAAAGTTCCAGAACCTAAAGTCTCATGACTGCCACGTGATTATGACGCAACTCCTTCCGGTTGCATTGAGGGGGCTTCTACCGGAAAACGTTCGATTGGCCATTGTGAAGCTATGTGCATTCCTCAATGCAATCTCTCAGAAGGTAATCGATCCAGAAATCATACCAAGGTTACAGAATGGTTTGGTGCAATGTCTTGTCAGTTTCGAGTTGGTGTTCCCACCATCCTTCTTCAACATCATGACGCACGTCCTAGTTCACCTTTGCGAAGAGATTAACGTTTTGGGTCCTGTATTTCTACACAATACGTTCCCCTTTGAAAGGTTCATGGAAATCTTGAAGAAATATGTTCATAACC
>NW_021174710.1:0-1909 GCF_002162155.2 Triticum dicoccoides
TTGCGTCATAATCACGTGGCAGTCATGAGACTTTAGGTTCTGGAACTTTTTCTCTGCCATAATTATTATTCCCTTTATATTCGACGAGAAGCCAGACGGTACCTTCATGCTGAGCAGGCATTCGAAGAAGATTTCCTTCTCTTCTTTGGTAAGAGTGTAGCTGGCCTAACCCTGATGTATGTCGTCTTTTCTGTGCATACGTTGCTGTCCTCCCGTGCCTCTGGTGTATCTTTTGTCTTCCCATACACGCCCAAAAAGCCAAGCAGGGTCACGCAAAGATTCTTCGTCACGTGCATCATGTCGATTGCGGAGCGGACCTCTAGGTCTTGCCAATATGGTAGGTCCCAAAATATAGATTTCTTCTTCCACATGGGTGCGCGTCCGTTAGCGTCCTTCGGAACAGGTTGTCCGCCAGGACCCTTTCCAAAGATTACCTTCAAATCCTTGACCATATCATGTACATCAGCACCAGTACGGTGGCGAGGCTTCGTCCGGTGATCCGCCTCACTTTTGAAATGCTTGCCTTTCTTTCTTACGGGATGCCTGCTCGGAAGAAATCGACGATGTCCCACGTACACATTCTTCTTACAATTATTCAAATATATACTGTCGGTATCATCCAAACAGTGTGTGCATCCGCGGTATCCCTTGTTTGTCTGTCCTGAAAGGTTACTGAGAGAAGGCCAATCATTGATGGTCACGAACATCAACGCCTTTAGGTCAAATTCTCCCCCCATGTGCTCATCCCACGCACGTACACCTGTTCCATTCCACAGTCGTAAGAGTTCTTCAACTAATGGCCTTAGGTACACATCAATGTCGTTACCGGCTTGCTTAGGGCCTTGGATGAGCACTGGCATCATAATGAACTTCCGCTTCATGCACAACCAAGGAGGAAGGTTATACAAACATGGTCATAGGCCACGTGCTATGGTTGCTGCTCTGCTCCCCAAAAGGATTAATGCCATCTGCGCTTAGACCAGACCATACGTTCCTTGGGTCACCTGCAAACTCCTCCCAGTACTTTCTCTCGATTTTTCTCCACTGCGAACCGTCAGCGGGTACTCTCAACTTTCCGTCTTTCTTACGGTCTTCTGCGTGCCACCGCATCGCCTTCACATGCTCTTTGTTTTGGAACAAACGTTTCAATCGTGGTATTATAGGAGCATACCACATCACCTTGGCAGGAATCTTCTTCCTGGGGCGCTCACCCTCGACATCACCAGGGTCATCGCGACTGATCTTATAACGCAATGCACCGCATACCGGGCAAGCATTCAAATCCTCGTACTTACCGCGGTAGAGGATGTAGTCATTAGGGCATGCATGTATCTTTTTCACCTCTAACCCTAGAGGGCAGACAGCCTTCTTTTCTTCATACGTACTCTCGGGCAATTCGTTGTCCTTTGGAAGCATATTCTTTATCATTACCAGCAACTTTCCAAACCCTTGCCAGATACACCATTCTCTGCCTTCCATTGCAGCAATTCAAGTGTGGTGCAGTAAGCTTCGCAATTTGGGTACAACAATTTCTTGTGACCCTCTAACATGCGCTGCAACTTCATCCTCTCCAGATCACTTGCGCAGTTTCTCTTTGCATCGGCAATGGCCCGACCTAGATCATCAGCGGGCTCATCTGATGCCTCTTCTTCAGCTTCTTTCTGCATTGCCGGCTCAGCTTCTTCCCCCATTGTTGTATCATCGTATTCAGGGAACCCATGGCCAGGATAGCCGTCGTCGTCCTCTTCTTCTTCATTGTCTTCCATCATAACCCCTATTTCTCCGTGCTTGGTCCAAACATTATAGTGGGGCATGAAACCGGACTCAAATAGGTGGACGTGAATGGTTCTTGACGTAGAGTAACTGTGACCATTCTTACAGCCAGCACATGGACAAGGCATAAAACCAT
>NW_021174711.1:0-1597 GCF_002162155.2 Triticum dicoccoides
TGTGATGGATTGACCCAATGGTGAGATGAATGCATATGGTAATGCCAAAAATGGTGATAGAAATAGTTTGAACGAAACTCACAATGTTCCACTCTGGCGTCGGTGGCATCTCTCGCACTGGTTGGCCTTGGATGGAATAAATATTGGCCACCATATGTTGTAAAGACTTCACTAGATCATCTTGTGCCTTCAGCTTGGCCCGGTTTTCATCTCGTTCTTTCTCGGTGTCAATCAGTCGAGTCTACAATATGGCAATGCAAATATCATTCTTGTTGAAATGCAAATATGCAGGACCATGAAGGATCAATGAAGAAGCACTGACCTGAATATCCTCAATAATGCTCACGGAATATGGTACGTGACGCTCTACGGTAGGAGTAGAGCCAGTACTCATAGCACGGAGCATGTTGACTCTCGGAAGGGAGGAGGTTATGACAGAATCGAGGTGAACCGCCATTCGGCCATTCGGTCTACCGCCTGCCGCGGTAATGGCCACAAGAGGGTCAAACGGTAGCACGTGAGGATGAGCGTCAGGCCCGTACGTCTCCTTCAATTTTTTGGTGTAGTTTTCTCCATCTGACTGGGCTTTAGAGCTGATCCAGTCCCTCTCTGGGTGGAGAGGATCCATGTCCTTGTCGTCTTTGGTACGTTTGATGGTCCATGCCTCGAAGTAAGTGATATCCTTGCTAGTGTCTTCTTTCTGCAAAAGGATGCAATCCAAACAATCAAGGGAATGCTCACAAATGAAAGAGAACATGATGAAAAGAAAAGGATGCGGTTGCCTACATGTCTAAAATACTAGAGAATTTTAAAATTTTCCTTTTTTGTGGTGTAAGATACTTGAGTGCATGATGTTCATGCCAAATTTTAGATCATTTGGACATTTGATTAGTTCTCAGCAAAAATGATAAATTTGAGGACTATGAAAATGCTTACTGTTCTATTTGGACCTGATTCTTTTTTTGCCCCTCCTTTCGGGTCAGCCCTCCCCTAGCTCCGCCGTTGTCCTTACCCCTCCTTTCTCCTTTATTTTTCTTTTTCATTTATTTTCATTCACATTTTCTTTTTTTCCTTCTCTTTTTCTATTTCTTTCATTTTCATTTACTTTTCTATATGTTTTTCATTTTATTGTCCTTTCCTTAACAACGTATGTGCACTCGGTAACCCATTTTTATTTTACATTTTTATTCAACTATCATGAACAATTTACGAAACCGCGCACATTCTAAAATAGTGAACATTTTTAGTTTGCACACATTTTTTACAAACTCGTGAATATTTATTTGAAATTCTTAGCATTCTTTTAGAATACCGTGATACTTTTTTAATGAACAGGCATTTTTTTGGAAATTGGTGAACAACTTTTAGAATTCAGTAAAAAAAACTCAAAAAAAAAGAGGAAGCCTAGATTTTACCAGGAGCACATGTCGTTCCATATTCCAAAAAGTTCCAAAAAAGTCTTGGTTTTCTTACAAACAAGGTCAAAATTCTTGTAACCAAGGCCGGAAAGTCTTAGTTTTCTTACAAATAAGGCCAAAATTTGGACAAGTCAGGTGGATTTTCGTTAGAAATTTCGGCAGCATAACGCGTGGGAAGA
>NW_021174712.1:0-671 GCF_002162155.2 Triticum dicoccoides
GCAGCCTAAAAAAAAAGGAGCGCAAAAAAAAAAAGAGCGAAAAAAAATATTCCAGAGTGTGCTTTTCCCTTGTTTACGTGCCGCGTCGTGATTTTGTTAGTGTTCTAGGCTCGCGTCTCTAGCACAGTCTAGCCTAGGACCAGCACAGTACCGTCGTTGAGCGTTTATTCAACTTTGCATCTCTGAATTGATTATTGCTGACCCTTTTTGCTACCATATTATAAGCATTCCCAGCTCCAGATACATCTACGTCGTGCGTTTGACTCTCCCTGGTAATCGCTCTATCCAAGCTTTGAGAGTTTTTGACTACAACGGTTGCCGATCACCGCCTGCTGCTGGGTAAGAACTGGTAAGAATTTGAGATTTGCTTGACGGATTTGTGACACCCACCACCACCACTTGTTCGTAGTCTGTAGGATCATATTCTTGTGTGTTTCTATTACTGCTAACCATGCCAGGATCACAAGCCGACGAGATTGACTGGGAGAATTTATCGAACAAGGAGCTTCATGATAAGTTTCAGCAAATGATGACTGAACAGGTGCAAGATGTGCTGAACAATTTTGAAGAGGCCATGGAGAAGATCACTGGCTTTGAGAAGACGTTCGAAACAAAGCTCGATAACAAGTTTAATGAATTGCTCGCGCGTCTTCCACCACCACCACCCGCTG
>NW_021174713.1:0-1476 GCF_002162155.2 Triticum dicoccoides
GCGAGGAGGCGGCACGGGCCCGCTGAACTAGGCGCTTCTGGATGTTCAGGCCAAACTGCGAGCCGAGGGTGACGCTATCCAGGCCTGCACCAAGGCGCATCTGGCGTCGCGAGTAGCCGTTCGGGTATGCTTTCTTCTTTGACTTTGTTTTTCCTTGTTCTTCTTTGTGGGGGCGCGCCAGCACACCCACTGGGTGTAGTCCCCGAGTTTCGGGTCGGCTGCTGAGCAGGCGGCCCAGAACTCCTGGCGAGTTCCAATACTTATCTTTGTCTGGAAATTCTTATCACAGGAGTATCACAACCTCCGCGTCACTGCCTTCAACCGCAATGTCGAGGAGTTGGGCAGGCGGACTGCCGACCTATCGGAGAGTCGGAGTGAGTCCTCCTTCTTCTTCGCGGGGGCACGCTGGCGCACCCGCGGGCTGTAGTCCCTGAGATTCGGGCCGACTGCTGAGTAGTCAGGCCGGATCTTCCCGGCAACATTCTTTGTTGACGACTTAACGTCTTTTCCTTTTATTCTTCAGAGGCCAACGCCACTCTCCAACAGCAGCTGGGCGAGGCCAACACTGCCTTGCGTGCCAAGGGGGAGGAGTGCAGCAAACTCGCCGTGGAGCGTGACCTGCTGGCCGCGCAGCTGGCGGAGCAGAAGGAGCTGCTCAAGAAGGCGCAAGATGAGGCAGAGAAGAGAGGGGCTGCTCTCCTGGCCGAGTTCGAAAGCGAGCGCTCCTCCTGGACCGACAAGGAGGCACAGCTGACCTCCGGCTTTCATGAGATCGAGGACATCGTCGATGGTCAGTTTCTTTGTTTCCTTCGAGCCGCCGACTGTGGGTCGGGCTGACTCCTGATTTTGACTTGCTTCTTTTTTGTCTTGGCAAACTTCTTCCCCGGCCACTCAAAGGCGGCCACTCAAGCCATCGAGGCTGATCGCGAGGCGCGGAGGGCAGATGGTGCGGAGATTTCCGCCAACGCCTCCCGGACCCTCGATGAGCAGCTTCTGAGCATTGAGGCTCGTCTGCGCCGGCTTCAACGTGTTGGCGCCCAGGCCATTGCCACCCTGTGGCCAGACTTGCCGGTTCTGTGCACTTCCAGTCGGACTGCCGACTGGCTGGAGGTCGCAGCTGGTCGTCTTGAGGCTTGGAACGGTTCCTCGGCCCGGGGTGGAGCGCGTCGGGCCTTGGAATTCGTTAAGGCGTGGTATCCAGGGCTGGACCTGGACCAACTGGCCGCGTTCCGGTCAGAGTCCCAGGCGGAGCTGGTAGCTGTGGAAGACGCCCTCGTCCCTCGTGCTGCGGCGATCGCCGACTATGCCGACACCAGCATCTTCATCCCTGATTGGGCTGAAGATGGCAGGGATGCG
Source organism: Triticum dicoccoides (assembly GCF_002162155.2). NCBI lineage: Eukaryota > Viridiplantae > Streptophyta > Magnoliopsida > Poales > Poaceae > Triticum > Triticum dicoccoides. The sequence goes on from NW_021174713.1 coordinate 1,357, forward strand.
CCGCTGGAGTGGTTCGGGATGAACCCGGATTATGACGAGGACTCGGCGGAGGTGATCGGTTCCAGCGCCGAGGAGGAAGGCGAGGCGGAGGACGGAGGTGAGACGGAGGCGCCAGAAGGC
>NW_021174714.1:0-913 GCF_002162155.2 Triticum dicoccoides
GGTCAGCGCTGTCCACGGCCTCCAGTAAGCTACAAACACCAGAAACTACTTGCAACTCCTGGACAGAGGACAAGGGTGAATAAGAAGTCGAGCGGGGTCATATTTCAGGGCCCAATGTATGGTAGTAACTGAATCATGGATCACAAACACAGAACTCAGTTCCTGAGGACGGCTGCAATGAGACAACCCACCATGTACTCCTACATGGCCTCTCACCGCTACCTTTACCAAATCGTGTTCACACACTTAGCTCACACACAGTAGGACATGTTCACACACCTCTGATTCATCCCCGATGAATCAGACCTGACTCAACTCTAAGCAGTAGCAGGCATGACAAACAAACATGAATGAGTAGGCACAACAGGGCTCAAACAACTCCTACTCATGCTAGTGGGTTTCATCTATTTACTGTGGCAATGACAGGTCATGCAGAGGATAAAGGGGTTCAACTACCGCAGCATGTAATAGTTGAATCGGTGTTGTCCTAATGCAGTAAAAGAGAGCAGGAGCGAGAGAGTGGGATTGTATCAGAATGAACAAGGGGGTTTTGCTTGCCTGGCACTTCTGAAGATAACATTGAGTCTTCATCAGTGTCAACGATCACATCATCGGTATCACGTCTATCGAGAGGGGACAAATACCGGCAACACAGAAGGGAACACAATCAATGCAATGCACAATATGATGCATGATCATGACATGGCAAAATGAATGTGTTTTGGGCTAATGCAACTAGCAACAGATTAAATGAAGTTGGTTTGAATACAAGATTCAAATTCAAACTCCATATGTGATTATTCAAATGCCATTTAATTTATTTGTGCTAAACAGCAGCTATAAGTTGTTCTAACATGCATGAAAATGGTACAGATGGATTCCTTGAATTTTTCTGATAATTTTTCATATATAA
>NW_021174715.1:0-1156 GCF_002162155.2 Triticum dicoccoides
AGTGTGTAGCAGGGCACAGGAAGTTGTTCCTGTGGCACGTACACCAACTGAAGTGGAAGCTTATGATAGTGATCATGAAACTTCGGATCGAGTCACTACCAAACCTCATGGGATGACAAGGATGCGTACTACTTCAGAGTGGTACGTAATCCTGTCTTGGAAGTCATGTTGCTAGACAACAATGAACCTACGAGCTATGGAGAAGCGATGGTGGGCCCGGATTCCGATAAATGGCTCAAGGCCATAAAACCCGAGAGAGGATCCATGTATGAAAACAAAGTGTAGACTTTGGAAGAACTACTTGATGGTCGTAAGGCTGTTAGGTACATATGGATTTTGAAAGGAAGACAGACAATGATGGTAAGTGTCACCATTGAGAAAGCTCGACTTGTCATTAAGATGTTTTTCGACAAGTTCAAGGAGTTGACTACGATGAGACTTTCTCACTCGTAGCGATGCTGAGAGTCTGTTGGAATTATATTAGCAATTACTGCATTATTTATGAAATCTTGCAGATAGGATGTCAAAACATTGTTTCCTCGACGATTCTTGAGGAAAGGTTGTATGTGATACAACCGGAAGGTTTTGTCTATCCTGAAATATGCTAATAAGTATGCAAAGCTCCAGCAATCCTTCTGAGGACTGGAGTGAGCATCTCGGAGTTGGAATGTATGCTTGATGATGATCAAAGATTTTGGGTGTATACAAAGTTTATGAGAAACTTGTATTTCCAAAGAAGTGAGTGGGAGCACTATAGAATTTCTGATGAGTATATGTTGTTGACATAATAATGATCGGAAATGACGTAGAATTTCTGGAAAGCATATAGGGTTATTTGGAAAGTGTTTTCAATGGAAAACCTGGATTAAGCTACTTGAACATTGAGCATCAAGATCTATAAGGATAGATCAAAACGCTTAATAGTACTTTCAAATGAGCACATGCCTTGACGTGATCTTGAAGGTGTTCAAGATGGATCAGTCAAAGAAGGAGTTCTTGCCTGAGTTGTAAGGTATGAAGTTAAGACTTAAAGCTCGACCATGGCAGAATAGAGAGAAAGGAACGAAGGTCGTCCCCTATGCTTAAGACATAGGCTCTACAGTATGCTATGCTGTGTACCGCACCTGAAGTGTGCTTTACCATGAGTCAGTCAAGG
>NW_021174716.1:0-1167 GCF_002162155.2 Triticum dicoccoides
CGGATCTGGCGAGGTGGGATAGCGATTGAGATGGAGGGGGATCGAGATCGAGTGTCCATGAAATTTAAAAATATTCATGATAGTTCAAAAAGTACCCATGAAATACAATCGAGAAATGAAGGCTACGATTTAAATACAATCGATCTTAGCTAGCTATCTGTTCACAATCTTCTTGCCCTTCTTTTTCGCAAATGGAGTTCTTCTGTGGAACGGACGTCCTTTAGGTAGGGTGGTCCTGCTTCTTCTTGTGGTGTATGCTGCTACTTCATCATCGTCGTCATGTTCGATCCTCGGGTCGCCGTACTTGTCGAAGTCTTGCTCATTGGCTACTCCATCCATTCCGATGATCTTCCTTTTGCCTCTCCTCACGACAACACGACTGGGCTTTGACGGGTCGGTAATGAAGAAGCATTGGTCCACTTGGGAAGCCAGTACCCATGGCTCATTTTTTGCGGTGACGTTTGCTCCCGCGGTCTTGGATTTGGCTTCGGGTATAACCATGGTGGTGAAATACCGGTCTTCTTTTATGACGTTCTTGGCCCATCTGACACGGAACATCGGGACCTTCTCTCCAGCGTAGCTCAGCTCCCAGATCTCCTCGATCCTTCCGTAGTATCTGTCCTTGTCGTTACCGGTGTAGGATTCCATCGTTACCCCGGAGTTCTGATAACCATCGCTCTTCATGTCCTTGGCCTCGGTGTAGAATGTGTAGCCGTTGATATTGTACGCCTCATACGTCATCAGGTTGTGCTCGGCGCCCTGTGACAAGGCGAATATGAGTTGTTCTTCCGCGGAAGAATCCTCATGTAAAGGGTACGACAGAAGCTTATGCTTGAACCAACGCGTGAAACATGAGTTGTGCTCTTTGAGTGTATCTCCGTCCGTCCTCTGTTGGCCTCGGTCATTGTACGTCTTTTTAATAAAGGTTTTGTGCTCTACCACCCAAGGATCGACCACGTCTATGTGTTGTAGCGCGACTAGGTTTGCTCTTTCAAAGTCGGCGAGTCGACCCTCGAAGTCGACATGCATTTCGCGGCGACCCTCACGGTGACCCCATCCAGCGAGCCTGCCGAGGTGCCTGTTGACGGGCAGACCAACGGGGTTCTCGATGCCTAGATAATTTGTGCAGTAGGAGATGCACTCTTCGGTCAGAAAGCCCCTGGCTAT
>NW_021174717.1:0-908 GCF_002162155.2 Triticum dicoccoides
GAGCTCGCCGCCGTCGACTCCGGCCACCCCGACCCCAACGGGCCCCGCCAAGAGCTGCGGGTTGGCCTCAGCTCCACTCCGGTGGTCTCCGCGGCCCCTCTGGTGGCCGAAATGACCAAAACCACTTCCGCCGCCGCGTCGGGCTCGCCGGCGACTAAACGCCGGCAGCCGACATCCACTTTGACCACGGGTGGGCCCTGGTTGACTCCCCTGAGTCAATGACAGGTGGGGCCCAGCCCTGCTAATTAAACAGGATTAGTTTTAATTAAGTTTTAATTAAAATAATCACCCTGACATGCGGGACCCACTGTCAGGTTTGACCTGGACCAGTTCCGTTGACCTGCTGACGTCACACTGACGTCAGGCTGACGCAGTAATTGATTTTCTGGATTTAAATTAAATCAGGAAATTCCAGAATATTATTTAAACTTCAAAAATTCATAACTTTTATTTTGTAACTCCAAACTGGACAAATTATATATGAAAAATGATCAGAAAAATCCAATCTATCCATCTGTACTATTTTCATGCATGATCAAACAAGTTAAATTGATGTTTTAAGCAGAACAAGAAAAGGCACTTAAAAAGGCCATATTTGAATTTGGAATTTGAATCTTTGATTCAAATTTGTTCAAACCCTTCTGGTTTTAGTTGCATTAGCCCAATACACTCATATTGCCATGTTTCATGCATGCATCATATTGTTGCACATTGTTTGGTGATGCTTGTGTATCGATGTCCTTTGCGACAGGTTCTGTCCCCGAGGAGTACCGTGATTACCCTAACGAAGAACCGTATCAGTGCATCGAACCATCAGGCAAGCAACCAACCATTTGATCATATCGATACAATCCCATGTTCTCGCTCCTGCTCTCCTTTACTGCATTAAGACAACGCGTTTCAAACTG
>NW_021174718.1:0-1140 GCF_002162155.2 Triticum dicoccoides
ATCCACCCAGAAAACGTGCAAGCATAGCTTCATTCTCCTCAACAATACCACATCTAATCATGCCAGTTTGTAATTCCTGATAATATTCTTCTACAGAATTTTTCCCTTGTCTTAAACGCTGCAATTTTTGAAGCAATTCACGTTGATAATATGGTGGAACCCAACGCGTACGCATAGCAGTTTTCAAAGCAGCCCAAGTAGTTGGAATAGGATATAATCTACAATGTTCAGACCACCATACACATGCAAAACTAGTGAAAGCACAAACAGCAGCAGCAACTCGTCTCTCCTCAGGATATTGTAAACATGTAAATCGTTGTTCAGTTTCTAACCCCCAAGTAAGATATATATCAGGAACATATCTACCCTCAAATGGTGGAATATTCAATTTCAGTTTAGGAATATGGACATCATCTCGTACCTGAGGTGGTGGTGCACGCCTACCATTACGAATATATACCTGAGGTCGACCTGCTGGTGGTGGTACAGGTGGCTGCACGTAGTGTTGATTTTGATCAACCTCATCCTCATAATCTCCCACATAATCATCCTCCTCCGCATCAGCAGCAGGAGCCACAGAAGTATCAACAGCAGCACCAACAGTTTGGCCAAACGCAAGAGGAACACGGCTTGCTCGGCGGAGGTCTGCTTCACGACGTGGAGGTAGTCGGTGTTGTTGCTGTTGGAGAGGTGCGTTAGCTGCAGCGGATGGTGGTGGTGGAAGACGCGCGAGCAATTCATTAAACTTGTTATCGAGCTTTGTTTCGAACGTCTTCTCAAAGCCAGTGATCTTCTCCATGGCCTCTTCAAAATTGTTCAGCACATCTTGCACCTGTTCAGTCATCATTTGCTGAAACTTATCATGAAGCTCCTTGTTCGATAAATTCTCCCAGTCAATCTCGTCGGCTTGTGATCCTGGCATGGTTAGCAGCAATAGAAACACACAAGAATATGATCCTACAGACTACGAACAAGTGGTGGTGGTGGGTGTCACAAATCCGTCAAGCAAATCTCAAATTCTTACCAGTTCTTACCCACCAGCAGGCGGTGATCGGCAACCGTTGTAGTCAAAAACTCTCAAAGCTTGGATAGAGCGATTACCAGGGAGAGTCAAACGCACGACGTAGATGTATGTGGAGC
>NW_021174719.1:0-2618 GCF_002162155.2 Triticum dicoccoides
CAAGATTTCCCTACAAAAGAGATTTGCAATATGTGAAGCATCGTCTATATTGTTGCAAGGAATGAAATGTGCCATCTTAGAAAATCGGTCCACAACGACAAACACGGAATCCTTTCCCTTCTGAGTTCTAGGCAAACCAAGTACAAAATCCATACTAATGTCTTCCCAAGGTTGATAAGGAATAGGAAGTGGCATGTAAAGACCATGGGATTGAGCTTTTGACTTAGCTTTGTGACATGTAGAGCATCGTGTGGTGAAGCATGAGACGTTGCGGAACATCTTTGGCCAAAAGTAGTTCTTGGAGAGCGTGGCGAAAGTCTTGTCGCGTCCAAAGTGTCCCATGAGTCCACCTCCATGAGCCTCTTGCAAAAGTAGCAAACGAAGAGAAGACTCGGGAATGCATAGTTTGTTAGCTCTCATAAGATAACCATCCTCGATGTAGTATCGTTCCCAAGATGTATGCGTCAAACATTTAGCATAATGAGGTGCAAAAGATGGATCATTGGCATACAAGTCTTTTATGTGTTCAAAGCCAATGACATTCAACTCAAGTGTAGTCACAAGCGTGCATATGCGAGAAAGTGCATCGGCAACTACATTTTCCTTACCCTTAATGTACTTAATCACATATGGGAAAGATTCAATAAATTCACTCCATTTTGCATGATGCTTGTTCAATTTAGTTTGACCTTTTAAGTACTTAAGCGTTTCATGATCGGTATGGATGACAAATTCATGAGGTCTAAGATAATGTTCCCAAACATGTAGGACATGCACTAAAGCATACAATTCTTTGTCATATACGGGATAGTTAAGTTGAGCACCGGAGAGTTTTTCACTAAAATAAGCAATGGCTCGTTTTTCTTGCATCAAAACTCCGCCAATTCCGGTACCACTTGCATCACAATGAACCTCAAAAGTTTTGTCAAAATTGGGCAAAGCAAGAATCGGAGCATGAGTAAGCAAAGACTTGAGCTCATCAAAATCGGTTGATTGCAAAGTTCCCCAAACAAAAGGAGTATTCTTCTTCCTCAAAGCATGCAAAGGAGCGGCTATTGTGCTAAAGTTTTTCACAAATCGGCGATAAAATCCTGCAAGGCCAAGGAAACTACGCACTTGTTGCAAATTGGTTGGTTGGGGCCAAGTTTTAATTGCCTCAATTTTAGTTTCGTCAACATGAACACCTTTTGAAGAGACAACAAATCCCAAGAAAACCACTTTGTCAACACCAAACGTGCATTTTTTCAAATTTGCATAAAGGCTTTCCTTGTGAAGGGTTTGCAAAACAGATTTAACATGATTAATATGGTCTTTCATTGTTTTGCTAAACACAAGAATGTTATCAAAGTAAACCACAACAAATACTCCAATGTAAGGTCTAAGCACATGATGCATAAGACGCACGAAAGTACCGGGAGCTTCCGATAAACCCATAGGCATAACTAACCACTCATATAAGCCAAATTTGGTTTTAAAAGCAGTTTTCCATTCATCACCTTCTTGAATGCGAATTTGATAATAGCCACTTTTAAGATCTATTTTTGAGAAAAAGTTGGCTCCACTAAGTTCATCAAGCATATCATCTAAGCGAGGAATGGGATGCCTATAGCGGACGGTAATAGCATTTATAGGTCTACAATCGGAACACAAGCGGAAACTTCCATCGGGCTTAGGCACAAGTATAACGGGAACGGCACAAGGGCTTAAGCTTTCACGTACATGACCGTTGTCGATGAGTTGTTGTACTTGCCGTTGAATCTCCTTGGTTTCTTCAGGATTGACACGGTATGGAGCTTTGTTTGGAAGTGGCGCTCCGGGGATGAGGTCGATTCGATGCTCAATGCCTCGTAGAGGAGGTAGACCCGGAGGTAGCTCATCGGGGAAAACATCTTGGAATTCCTGCAAAAGAGATTGAAACACTAAAGGTAGCTCGTGAGAAGTGTTAGTTTTTGGTTCTCCATCCTTGCACACAAGGACAAAGTGCATCACACTCGATGGGTTCTCACACACTTCTCTTATCTCACTTTTGGTGGCAAATAGGATGAGGTTTTTCTCTCTAGGCGAAGAGGCGCTCATATTTGGCTTGTGGCTCTCACTCACTTTTGGGTGGGTGACTTGCTTGTCGGCTATCACTTGACTAGGAGACATAGGTCGTAGCACATACTCCTTCCCTTTCATCTCGAAGCTATAGTGATTGGTTCGCCCATTGTGGATGACACCACGGTCGAATTGCCATGGTCGACCAAGAAGGAGGTGGCAAATGGTCATTGGGACCACATCACATTCCAAAGTGTCTTCATAAGCACCTATTTTGAAAGAGACTTGGACCGTATGCTCGACTCGTATAGTGTCGGAGTCACTTAGCCATTGAACCTTGTAGGGGTGCGGGTGCTTCTTCTTGATCAATTGAAGCTTGGAGCATAGTTCTTCGCTTGCCAAGTTGTGGCAACTACCTCCATCGATGATGACCTTGACGGATCGTCCATTGATGCCGGCCTTTGTGTGGAAGATGTGGCATCGTTGGTCTTCTTCTTGTTGATGTTGAAGTGTCAAGACCTTGGAGACAACAAGAGCGGGGCTCGAATCCTCATCGCAAAAGACTTGATCATCTTCATCTT
>NW_021174720.1:0-639 GCF_002162155.2 Triticum dicoccoides
GAGAATCGACAAAAACCACGAGTGTTGATGACCGACACGTAAACGCACCACGGGGTTTGTTAATCATGGAAATCATTGCGGGACCCCAAAACAGTCAGTATTAGTCCACGAAACGGGCCAGAATTGGCCAAAACAATGAGTGTTGATGACCGACAGGTAAGTGCACCTTAGGGTTCAATAACTGTGGAAATCGCCTCGTGACCCCAAAACGTTGAGTAATAGTCCATGAAATGGGCCAGAATCGTCAAAAACCATGAGTTTTGATGTCTGACACGTAAACGCACCCCGGGGTTCGTTAATCGCGGAAATCACTCTGGGACCCCAAAAAAGTGAGTAATAGTCCACAAAACGGGCCAGAATCAGCCAAAATTGCGACTGTTCATGACCGACATGTAAGCGCACCTTGGGGTTCATAAACTATGGAAATCGCTTTGGGATCCCTAAACGGTGAGTAATTGTCCACGAAACGGGTCAGAATTGGCCAAAGCTGTGAGTGTTGATGACGGGCACGTAAACGCACCCCAGGGATCGTCAATCATGGAATCGCTCTGGAACCCCAAAACGGTGAGTAACAGTGCACAAAACATACCAGAATCGGCCAAAATTGTGAGTTTTGATGACCGACACGTAAACGCACCC
>NW_021174721.1:0-1547 GCF_002162155.2 Triticum dicoccoides
AACAAGCCAAAATAACTCTTCGGCTTGGGCCTTCCCGGCCACAGATGAGCGACCACATCCGTCATGGCAAGTCCGGACAATCTATTAAGCTCAGCTCACTCAACCAGCCGATCACTCAACGGAAGTGGACGCTCCGGACTATGGAATTGAGACCAGAAAAGCTCTTCCATTTCATGATCCTTCTGGCTTCGGAAGTGCACGACTGCGTCCGCTGCACTCGCTGCCAACTCCAGATAAGGATCCTCCGCACCATACAAACGGCCTAGCTGAGCATACTTCGGATCCGTGAACTTCCTACGGAGCAGAAGAGGCTTTCCAGCCACAATGTCTCCGACCTGACGCAGTTCCTCCTTCATAGCCCGCATCTTACTTCGGGCATCCTTGGCTTCGGCGTCGGCCTTCTTCAGGTCCTCTTGCTCCGCTCGGCGTTCTCTCTCAAGAACCTCCTGGCGATCGGTAGCAACTTTTAATTCTGCGGCCATTCCGGCCATCTCCTCCCTGCTTCGGCAGTGAGCAGCCTTCTCGGCTTCTAGCTCTTCCGCTGCCTTCAAGGCAGCTGCCTCGCTTTTTCTGGCTTGCTCCTTGGCCCGAACAAGTTCTGCTCGAAGGTCTTCCACAGCAGCAGCACCATCTGCATCAAGCATACAAATTGTAAGGAACGGGCGTCAGCTCCCTTACTAGGCGACCGCGGAGCAGCCACATACCTTGTGACTCATCAAGTCGTTTAATGACCAGCGAGATGTCCGCATCCGCAACATCGAGTTGCCTCTTCAGTTCGGCAGCTCCATCAGTCCGGCTGGCCACCGAACGTTCCGCCACCTGCATAGGAAAGGCGACATTCTATAACTAAGATTATGATCCTTGGCACGCTATCGCTTTCGACAGCATACCAAGTCTCAGGGGCTACTATCTATACAGGGTGCACTTTATGTGCAAAACTGTCAAAAGGTATATCATTTTTTGCGTACCTCAAAACCCGTCAGCAAGCTTCCGACGGCCTCACACAACCCGCTCTCGGCGGACAAGATCTTTTCAATCACCTTACTCATTAATGTGCGGTGATCTTCTGAGATGGACGCCCTCTTAAGCAAATCCTGCAGCTCCACCGGCCGTACTCCACTGGGAACCGAACTCTCTGGCCCCGCTGGACTCGGGGAGACCCTCCGCGATGACACCTCAGGGTCGTCCGCCCCGCATGATGGGGCAGCAGATGGAGGCGTTTCACTCTCCATCATCTCCGGACGAAGGTCCCCCGAAGATGAGCTGTGCTGGGACAGGCTGAGATCCGAACTACAAGATGAAAACTTCGGTTCTCCTCAGAAATTAAGCAGGGGTGCCCACTATTACAAAATTTCCCCTTATTACTTACGGCTCGCTGGAGGGCTGATTCCTCCGAGGAGATAGTACGGCCGGGGCTTTTCCCGGCACAGGACCTTCCGGTACAGATTTTCTTCCCTGCTTTGAGGACTTGGCCTCCGGGTCTTCGGAAGCTGTCCCCTTCTCCCCCTGGAAGGAGGGACTCTCGATCCCTCCCTTATTAAAGGCCT
>NW_021174722.1:0-1218 GCF_002162155.2 Triticum dicoccoides
CTTGTTTTTTCCTAATTTGTAAACCTTCTCACAACTTTGTCTTTTGCTGTGAACTAATATATGTTTGTTATGTTCTATGAATCATTGAGATGTATAAAATTGCTTAGCTTATGCTTTTCAAGTTTTTTATGAAGCCGAGTTTAATGTGAGTGTTGCACATGAACACTGGACTAGCATGTGAACGTTTGGAATTTACATTGTAGCCTTAGTTAACTGCATGAACCACTATAACAAGATACATAGTTGCTTATATGTCAGACAGCAGATTGTTGATTGTTAGCTAGTCGATAGCCTAGTGTTGAAGCGAGCTGAGCCAATGTGCCGTGTTTTGCACAACTACTTACAAGTGGGGTAGCACCAACAGTGTTTACAAGTACTTATGTATACGTCGGCGCACAGTTCTGAAATGAGTACTCTATTTCATCAAAACACACACTGCTCGTATGATAAAACTAGTGAGGACGCATCTGTTTCAGCAACAATTACGGTGATTCACGGGCACACAAAAGTAGCAGCAGTTCCCATAGACGGATTCAAACAGAGTACTAGCCCAGAGGGCTCGATAACAAGCAAGGTTCGGATAATTAGACAGAATCCAAAATACTATTAAACACTAGCTGGGGCAAGTATTTCATGCCTCGATCTAATTTGGGCTAGACACAAGACGGACCTTGCCATGAACATCATCGAGGACGTCCGGCAGCAGCTCAATCCTATGAACCTTCATGAAGACAACCTTGTGGCCTTGCCACTCATAAACTTGTTTGTGGATGCATGCCATGTCATCTTCCTGCGTAAGCTTGACAAGAACAGTATGCCTCACAAACGAAGGAGTAGCTTTGAACTTCTTGTGCTCCAGTACACCCTGGACAACATGCCTGACAACAGTGAGGCTGGAATACAACTCTTCATTGGTATAAGCGCAAATGGCTTCCAGGATCCAACAGCCTAAAAACTTTGTTTTCCCAATGCGTATATTCAGGTCATTCGCCTCATAGCGAGTGACATGTACAAATGTACAACCACACAATCCTTGTCTGCATCAGGGCTCTAATTGAAACAAACAAATTCTAAATTACTTTCCAGTATAAGAAACACAAGTTATTTAAACCACTATGTATAGCATGGCATCGAAGCTAATAATTTTTTGCATTATTCATCACCACATACTTAGATGAAAAAACCACAATCAAGATCGGCAAAGAAGAAAATAACCTT
>NW_021174723.1:0-1845 GCF_002162155.2 Triticum dicoccoides
ACAGGAGATGCTTTCTGGGTTCTCAGATTGATTGGCTATCCATTCTCAGCTGGCATCCCACCACGCATTGATATTGGATGGTAAGCACACAAAAAAACATATTTGTCTTATGCTTACTTGGGTGGATACATCTGACTGCTTTTCTTCGATACACCATGCATCCTATGATCAATTCAGTGGAGCTCACACAGATTATGGTTAGTACATTGTATCGTGTTCTTTAAGTCAATACTAGAACACTGTATCGTGTTCTTTAAGTCAATACTAGAATAATATGTTTGCCTTTTTAGGAAAAACGCACATGGTATTTTTCAAAACATTAAACCAAAAATCCTGGGGGGAATACTTTTCCTCATTTTGTTAAACTGCAGGCCTTTTTGACACTGGTGAATCAGGACGGTGATATCTGTGCTCTTGAGATACTTATTACTTAACTAGCACACATATCTTGTACTATTATCCATCTATGCCCTCTGTTTCCTCTGTCAAGAAGCAAAGAGATTGATCTGCTGAAACTCTTTAGTAAATTTGGTATCAGGTAAGGAACCAGTCTGGTGAGTGGATATAAGCCAAGCCCGTACCCGGGACCTTAGTTTGCAACATCAGAGACATGCTGAAGGTTTCCTTGTTTGCAACTTCACTGAATTTTATCTGTTTTGTCCGCCTAATTCAGTCTTTTCTTGTAGCAACCTTATCAATTGTAAATCATTTTCTTGTAGCTATCAATATTTATTGATGTTAATGTTCACAATGCAACGAAATACTTAATTTTTTTCGACCAACAAGAAGTACTTAATTAATGTGCTTTAAAGAAGTGAATTGTTTATCTTCCGTGCCGGCCAGATTATCAATCAAGATTGTACGCGCTGCTGGAAAACCATATAAGCCTTCTACGAGGTCGACTTATATGAATCACTTTGCTTTATTTTTTTTAGAGGAATCTGAATCACTTTGCTTATTCTTTTATGCTCGTCAACCGTATCTAGTAATGTTGATCATGCTATTTTTCATTTCAGATCTCTGAGTTATGTTTCAATTTCTGAAACATGTTCAGAACCAAATCACATGATGATATGCACAAGAAAAACAGTCGGACATTTCTGGCAGTCAGATGCCGAGAACTTAGACAGTATCCAGTCCCATTTTCTTTGTTGGGGAGCCACAGGTGGGTTTTGGCCGCACTACAGTTACGTATGGTGGGTGGCCATCGTGCTGCAGAAGTGCAGAGTGCAGACTTCAGACCAACCACCACAATCATCAAAAACTCATCGCGCTGGCCTGATTGTTGAGCGGAAACAGGCGACACTGTTACTTACTCACGGGCTCATTTGTTGCCTTCCACCTTCGTCAGTGGGTTATTCATGTGCTCTCTGAATGTAATAGCAGAAGAGGGGCTGACGAGGTGTTGTGGTCACCGTCCTGTGCTACAAACTGGCAGCAACAAACAACAAACCGAATGCTTCACCTCAAAGGCTTGGACACAGATTGAGTTTCAAGCATCTTCATCTCAATCTCATCTCAAGATATTAAAATTTAAACTTAATTTGGTTGGGGTACGCCTGCCCAGGCAGTAGTGCAACACACTAGGCGACACCTGAAGGACCCAATGGCAAGCCATTGTGGTGGCCCCTCCCCCATAAAAAATAAATTTAATATCGTTGTGAGCACATGGCCCACATATCAGATATTAAACTGATAAGAACAGATACTACACTTGATCTTAGCCAAAAGGCCGAGAAAGGTATAATTTGATCTGTTGCCCTGCCCCTCTACTTGTACCCTCCTCGCCCTCCCGTCCCCTCCTCGCTAAGCGAGGTGGTACTAAACTAACGACCTGCAGCGGAC
>NW_021174724.1:0-1781 GCF_002162155.2 Triticum dicoccoides
GATGCAGCTCCCCAACAGGGCTAACCTTTCTTGAACTCTATTGAAGTGATGTCAGTTTTGTATATTATTTTGTCGTCGTGTTTATTTGCACTGGTGGCGATCTTTGATGCCCAGTGTATGTAATCTGCTGTCTGCTTGTGCTTTATTATCATAGTGGGAACTTTGATGCCCAGTGGATGTAATATCCCATAATTTCTTTATTGTATAGTCTAGGTTTTTTCTTATTCACGATGCTGCAGTTATTTTACTGTATATATATCCTGTCTTCGTAGTAAACCGGCCAAACCGTAAAATTACGGTACATAATCGGGCCGTCATGCAATCACGATGTATGATTCGCATCATGGGCCCCGTCATCTTGGTCCGTTAAAAGGCCTAAATGTAAACTGGCCCACTAGTAGATTTGGGCCTTTAATAGGCTGAGTAAACCATCGACCCTCTTTTCGCAAGAAAACTCAATGGGCTTTTATGAGGCTGAGAAGTAGGTTAGGCCTGAAACACGCCGAACAGCTCACGGGCCGGCAAGGACATTTGAAGTGTAGAGGTCTATACGGTCGGTTGTGATGGACACTTTGAACTCTTCAGGCCTCTTGGATTCGTAGGATTTTGTAGACATAGGAATAGGATTTGTAGTGGCCTGCCCACTTGAATCCTTTAAGAATAGCAAGGAAATGCGAGGAGCTGTGTCGCCTTTGAGGGATACACTGATATTAATAGTACCGCACCTTCAGTTGAAGAGAGCTGGTATCTAAAGCCTTTCTAGCCGTACCGGCAATACTAGCACATATATTCCAGCAAGTTCCACTTTGCTGATTTTACTCTGATGCTTACGGTTTTTCCGTTATATCTACACTATGATCTGTGTAGCTGCTTTGTGTCGCACTAGCAGCAGTCCACTCTTGAAGCTAAACACTTCAATGACTTACAAAATTGGCACCAAGGCATTGAGTGCCGTTCTGGATGCAATGAAACTCATATGCTCCCCACCTATTGATTCTTGTTCAGAATGTGATCCTAATGACTATTTTAACCTCGAGGAGTCAAAAGCAGATGGCATGTCCTGTTCACCCATCAAGGTGCATGTTATAGTTTGGCAAGGTTTTATTGATTGCGCGTATATTTCATATGTTGTCTTGCATTTCTTCTACTTTGTTGCACCGCCATCTGCTTAGTTTATTCATCATATATGTCGAGATGCCATGCCCATCCATTATCAATACATATTTCATCTGTCATCATACCTTGTTTTCCCACTCAAATGTTGTTCTTGTGCATCAGACATCAAAAAGGTAGAGGGTGATTGCCGAACCTGAAGGAGCACCAGTAAAGTCCTTGAAAAACATGGTGGTGCCGGAGAAATCAGACAGCACCCCACTTATATTGGTTGTACAACCAGTGACACAAAACGTAGGACCGACTCCAGCAGACTATACCCATACTTCACTAGCCACATCACTAGGCCCACCACACAAGACCTGCACTCCAGCAAAAGGTATACCGATTTCAGTTGCCATAGCACCAGCCGTACCACAGAAAAATCCCACTCCAGCAAAAAGTACAGCAAGTCCACCGGCCGAAGACCTATCCCAACTGCAGAGATGGCCAATTCCTGCAGATTGGAACCCCATTCCAGTTATTCCCAGTTTAAAATACAATGCTTTCAATGTTGTTAGGGACTACATGCATATATTCTCATCATGGGAAGATTATAGTGAAGACAAACACCATTTTCACATCTTCCTGTCCAACTTACGTGTAAGTGCTGTTATTCATGGTTATTA
>NW_021174725.1:0-621 GCF_002162155.2 Triticum dicoccoides
CGAAAAATAATTGGGTCAAAATAAATCAACATTGTGGGAATTGAACACAGGACCTCCTGTCTAGATCTTCGATGTAACTAATTAAGCGAATGAGCAAACTAAAGGAAGGATTGCGTCCTTTTCTTGGATTGGTTTAGTCCTTTTCGTTTGGTCAATCTTTGTCAGGTACTTCTATGTTGATTTCTATATTGAAAGGAAGGATCCATAGGCTTCAATGTGTTGGGGCTACTAAATTAAAAAAGGAATTATCCTACTATTAAAGGGAATAGGTATTCTTGGTTTGGTGTAGTCCTTTTCGTTTGGTCAATCTGGGCCAGGTACTTCTATGTTGATTTCTATATTGAAAGGAAGGATCCATAGGCTTCAATGTGTTTGGGCTACTAAATTAAAAAAAGGATTATCCTCCTATTAAAGGGAATAGGTATTCTTGGTTTGGTTTAGTACTTTTCGTTTGGTCAATCTGGGCCAGGTACTTCTATGTTGATGGGCCTTTATGGGCTTTCATAGAGACCGCAAAAAATAATTGGGTCAAAATAAATCAACATTGTGGGAATTGAACACAGGACCTCCTGTCTAGATCTTCGATGTAACTAATTAAGCGAATGAGCAAACTAAAGGAAG
>NW_021174726.1:0-1877 GCF_002162155.2 Triticum dicoccoides
GTTGCAAAAACTTTTACTAACATGGCTGTGTGGCCCATGGGCCCACGTCGCCATCGGGTGGTAGTAGGATCTTTTACTCCTCGACCTATACTCTGGGACTCTGATCTCTCTACTATTCGGGTTAAATGAATTTGCTAACTCTAAGATTAGGATCTCGTGATCGCATCCACCCGAAGAGCCCCTTATTGCAGAGGATCGCCTGCTACATCAGAAGATTCCGAAGATACTCTCTGATGTTCTCTCGAGACTTGTGCCCATCACTTTGGCTATTCCTGACCACCGATAAATCCGTATGGATAACTACTTACACTTGCCATTCATACGGTCATCCCCCATTGATCTTGTTATTACAAGATACCCCGAAGTTTTCTCTATTGTTCCGAGAATACTTTGTGCCTACTGCCTAGCAGTTCTTTGCCACATGAATACCCCTTCGAATAAATCCTCGCACTTGTCGAGTATCCGCTCATCCCCAGTTGTTCATGTGTTTCACAAAAGTCTTCGAAATAATATTCGATCTTCCGAAAATCCTTTGGAGCCTTTGGCTCTTGAAATTCTTGCTTGCTCGCATTATGGTTAATCCCATAAGTCTCGTAGTCTTATTGACATTCCTTGTCTTTATCATTTTGGGTCTATTGACTCAATATGTTTGCGAATACACGCAATCATCATTGATCCTTATAAATTACTTTTCCGGCTGAGCTGCCATTCTTTTAACTACAATTGGTTCTCGACCAATCGAATTGTCTTTGATTGTACCCTAAGGCTATTCAACTTATCCACCCCTAATCAGAGCATTGCTTCTGATCCCTTGATTTGGGAATCATAATTCCTTTGCATTTGACAATTGAGTTAGTCAGTTGTTTCTATAATCCGGTGCACTTGCATTCCTTCTTCCTTTGATAGAGTACCGATACCCACACCAGCTCCGTTGTGGACCATCGGTTCCTTTGTTGGATTTTATGCCCTTCATAATTAATCACCTTGTGAGCTTTTTCCCCTGATACATAATGCCTTTGGTACATTGTATCCTCTGCTTGACCAAGAATGCTCTACTTTCGAGCTTGTATTAATTACCCCGAAGTTTGTGGTATATGTTCGTAAGATGCCCGGATGGGTTGAACCTATGCCTTCCTTAATATGTGTGAACTCGGAAGATTTCACGAGTCATACTCATCTGGTATTTCACCAGGTAAAACTTTCAACACTAATGCCTTTATCAAAGCGAGAAGTGAATGGAAGATTATACATTGAAGAAGTGGGAGTCGACCTTGAACTTTGTGTTCATGCCCATGGACGCGATGTATATCCTATCATGGAAGCTTCTTGTAACAATAACTATTTCCTTGATAACTAACATATGGTATCTGTGAATTGATCCCTTGCAACCGTGGTTCCGACCATGATTGTTCTTCTTTGATCTCATTTCTTGGACAATTTAAAACAATTGTCTCCTATGGATCAATACGCCAGTCCAACCTTTACTTTGATCTTGTGTCGAGTATTACCCCCCTGGTATCTCGAGATTATCATGGGACTGCATAACTTCTTATGAGTTCTTCATCAAGTGCTACCTTCCAACTAATTCCAATTTTTCACGGGCTCTGAGTTATTATACACTCAAAGACACCGATAACTGAACCGAGTCCGCACTACGGTTCAACAACTCTTCAGTAAGCTTCTATAAATACGAGTTTGTACCCGATCACGCCATTCCTAGCCTGTTTGGCTATATCATTGTCGTGATGATTTTAACTGTGCTACCCGGTCCTTCTTCTCAGAGCACAATTTTCGACGATGAACTAACCTTACGTCGATCCTCATCGTCATACCATTTCGCCTTGAACAACAAGCTTGGTTTCGAGTTGTGTCGTACC
>NW_021174727.1:0-1226 GCF_002162155.2 Triticum dicoccoides
CACACGGCCGAACACCACCGTCGCCGCCGTTCACCATAGCAGCCATCTCCGGCCACCCCTCGCTCCCCCGACTAGCTCAGAAGCTCCGCCACGACCCCCTCTTCCTCCCCACCGCTCCACGGTCCTCCAGAAGCCCTGCATCGCCGCCACGTCGCCGTTCCCCTCTTCGGGCTCCGACCATCGTCGCCGTCGAATTCGTCGTCTCCAGCGCGTCCCCGAGCCCGCTAACCATCCCTGCAGCTCCGCGGTGAGCCCCCGGATCGTTTCCCCCTTCTCCCCTGGTCTCTCCCGACCTCTAGGCCCTAGCCCCACCTTGGCCGAGAGCTCCACGCCGCCGGCGATGTCGCCGTCGTGGCCACGGTCACCGTAGCACCCAACCGAGCACACTATCGTGCTCCACACCTCACTAGGAGTACGCAGCACGCACTAACGCCTCCCCAAACCCCCTGCAACACCGATCCCGACCGCACCCGAACCCCGGCGGCCGCAGCCGAGCTCGCCGCCGTCGACTCCGGCCACCCCAGGCTCGGCCACCACCACCGTTCGACGTGCGGGAGCAAGAGCTTTCCAACGAGCCCAAGCACGGCCTCGCCCGTGCCCTGTAGCGCGATCCCGCGTCGCGCCGCCGTCTCGGGCCTCGCCGGCGTCACGTCGCCGGTGGGTTTGACCCACTTTGACCACGGCAGGACACCCCCTGAGTCCCTGACAGGTGGGCCCAGCCCTGTAGCTAATTAGGATTAGCGCTAACCACTGTTAGTTAACCCCTTGACACTGACTAGTGGGCCCCAGCGCCACTAATTAGTAATTAGGATTAAATTAACCCTGTTTAACCCCCCTGTCACTGACGTGTGGGCCCCACACGTCAGGTTTGACTTCAGCCAGCCGCAGTTGACCACTGACGTCACACTGACGTCAGGCTGACGCAGTAATTGATTTTCTGGATTTAAATTTAAATCAGGAAATTCCAGAATATTATTTAAACTTTAAAAATTCATAACTTTTATTCTGTAACTCCAATTTGGACAAATTATATATGAAAAATGATCAGAAAAATCCAATCTATCCATCTGTACTATTTTCATGCATGATCAAACAAGTTAAATTGATGTTTTAAGCAGAACAAGGAAAAGCACTTTAAAAGGCCATGTTTGAGTTTGAAATTTGAATCTTTGATTCAAATTTATTCAAACCCTTCTGGTTTTAGTTGCATTAGCCCAACACACTCA
>NW_021174728.1:0-862 GCF_002162155.2 Triticum dicoccoides
TCTATCCTTACGCAAATGTAACCAAACAAGATCTCCAGGTGCAAACACAACATGTTCTCTACCCTTATCTCCAGCAAGTTTATATTTAGCATTCATACGCTCAATGTTTTCCTTAGTTAACTCATGCATTTTTAAAATCAATTCAGCACGTTGTTTAGCATCAAAATTAACCTTCTCCGAAGATGGAAGAGGCAACAAATCAATAGGTGCACGAGGTAGGAAACCATACACAACTTCAAAAGGGCACATCTTAGTAGTAGAATGCAATGAACGATTATAAGCAAATTCAATATGAGGCAAGCATTCCTCCCACATTTTCTTATTATTCTTCAAAACAGCCCTAAGCATCGTAAACAAAGTTCTATTGACTACTTCAGTTTGTCCATCAGTTTGGGGGTGACAAGTAGTACTAAAAAGAAGTTTAGTCCCCAACTTAGCCCATAAATATCTCCAAAAGTGGCTAAGAAATTTAGTATCACGATCTGAAACAATAGTATTTGGCACACCATGCAAGCGAATAATTTCACGAAAGAACAAATCAGCAACATTAACAGCATCATCGCTTTTATGACATGGTATAAAGTGTGCCATTTTCGAGAATCTATCCACGACAACAAATATGCTATCCCTCCCCTTCTTTGTTCGAGGTAAACCTAAAACAAAGTCCATAGATATATCCTCCCAAGGAACACTAGGTACAGGCAAAGGCATATATAAACCATGAGGATTGAGTCGTGACTTAGCTTTTTGACATGTAGTGCATCGAGCAATAAAACGCTCAACATCCCGTCTCATCTTTGGCCAAAAGAAATGTGTAGCAAGTACGTCCTCCGTCTTCTTCACGCCAAAGTGTCCCATTAAT
>NW_021174729.1:0-1083 GCF_002162155.2 Triticum dicoccoides
GGTTTGACCCCCTGACGTGTGGGCCCAGGCGCCTGCTTAGTTAGTGCTAGGTTAGTTAGTGTTAATTAATTTAGTTAATTAGGTGAGCCACTGACATGCGGGCCCCGCCCGGCTAACTAAGTTAGTTAGGGCTAACTAACTTGGTTAGTTGACTGGGTCACTGACCAGTGGACCCCACTGGTCAGGTTTGACCTGGTCGACGCCTTTGACTTGCTGACGTCATGCCGACGTCATGCTGACGCAGTAACTTATTTTCTGAATTTATTTTTATATAAGAAATTTCAGAAAATGCCTAAAACTTCTAAAAATCATAGAAAATTAACCGTAACTCCAAATTAAATAATTTATATATGAAAAATTATCAGAAAAATTCAAGGAATCCATCTGTACCATTTTCATGCATGTTAGAACAACTTATAGCTGCTGTTTAGCACAAATCAATTAAAGGGCATTTAAATAATCACATATGGAGTTTAAATTTGAATCTTATATTCAAACCAACTTCATTTAATCTGTTGCTAGTTGCATTAGCTCAAAACACATTCATATTGCCATGTCATGAGCATGCATCATATTGTGCATTGCATTGATTGTGTTCCTTTCTGTGTTGCCGGTATTTGTCCCCTCTCGATAGACGTGATACCGATGATGTGATCGTTGACACTGATGAAGACTCAATGTTATCTTCAGAAGTGCCAGGCAAGCAAAACCCCCTTGCTCATTCTGATACAATCCCACTCTCTCGCTCCTGCTCTCTTTTACTGCATTAGGACAACAACGATTCAACTGTTACTTGCTGCGGTAGCTGAACCCCTTTATCCTCTGCATGACCTGTCATTGCCACAGTAAATAGATTGAAACCCACTAGTATGAGTAGGAGTTGTTTGAGCCCTGTTGTGCCTACTCATTCATGCTTGATTGTCATGCCTGCTACTGCTTAGAGTCGAGTCAGGTCTGATTCATCGGGGATGAATCAGAGGCGTGTGAACATGTCCTACTGTGTGTGAGCTAAGTGTGTGAACACGATTTGGTAAAGGTAGCGGTGAGAGGCCATGTAGGAGTACATGGTGGGTTGTCTCATTG
>NW_021174730.1:0-817 GCF_002162155.2 Triticum dicoccoides
CAATGTTAAAAGTGGGACTAACCCCAAAATCTACAGGTAGCTCAAGTTTATATGCATTATCATTTATTTTCTCTAACACCTTAAAAGGACCATCAGCACGTGGCATTAGCTTTGATTTGCGCAGATTAGGAAATCTATCTTTACGCAAATGTAACCAAACAAGATCTCCAGGCGCAAACACAACATGTTTTCTACCCTTATCTCCAGCAAGTTTATATTTAGCATTCATACGCTCAATGTTTTCCTTAGTTAACTCATGCATTTTTACAATCAATTCAGAACGTTCTTTAGCATCAAAATTAACCTTCTCTGAAGATGGAAGAGGCAACAAATCAATAGGTGTACGAGGTAGGAAACCATACATAATTTCAAAAGGGCACATCTTAGTAGTAGAATGCAATGAACGATTATAAGCAAATTCAATATGAGGCAAGCATTCTTCCCACATTTTCTTGTTATTCTTCAAAACAGCCCTAAGCATAGTAGACAATGTTCTATTGACTACTTCAGTTTGTCCATCAGTTTGGGGGTGACAAGTAGTACTAAAAAGCAGCTTAGTCCCCAACTTAGCCCATAAACATCTCCAAAAGTGGCTAAGAAATTTAGTATCACGATCTGAAACAATAGTATTTGGCACACCATGTAAGCGAATAATTTCACGAAAGAACAAATCAGCAACATTAACAGCATCATCGCTTTTATGACATGGTATAAAGTGTGCCATTTTCGAGAACCTATCCACGACAACAAATATGCTATCCCTCCCCTTCTTTGTTCGAGGTAAACCTAAAACAAAGTCCATAGATATATCCTCCCA
>NW_021174731.1:0-887 GCF_002162155.2 Triticum dicoccoides
CTTGGACTATTACTCTGTTTTGGGGTCCCGGAGTCATTTCCACGATTGACGAACCTCGGGGTGCGTTTACATGTCGATCATCAACACTCACATATTTGGCCGATTCTTGTCCGTTTTGTGGACTATTACTCGCCGTTTTGGGGACCCAGAGCGATTTCCACGATTGATGAACCCCGGGGTGCGTTTATGTGTCAGTTGTCAACACTCACAGTTTTGTCCAATTCTGACCCGTTTCGTGGACTATTACTCATCGTTTTCGGGTCCCGAAGCGATTTCCATAGTTGTTGAACCCCAAGATGGGTTTACGTGTTGATCATCAACACTCGCAGTTTTGGCCGATTCTGGCCAGTTTCATGCACTATTACTCACCGTTACGGGGTCCCGGAGTGATTTTCGTGGTTATCGAACTCCAAGGTGCGCTTACGTGTCGATCATCAACACTCGCGGTTTCGGCCGTTTATGGCCCGTTTCATGGACTATTACTCGTCGTTTTGGGGTCCCAAAGCGATTCTCGTTTCATGGATTATTACTCGCGGTTTCATACACTATTACACAGCGTTTTGGGGACCCAGAGCGATTTCCACGATTGATGAACCCCGGGGTGCGTTTATGTGTCCGTCGTCAACACTCACAGTTTTGTCCAATTCTGACCCGTTTCGTGGACTATTATTTACCGTTTTGGGGCCCCGAAGCGATTTCCATAGTTGTTGAACCCCAAGGTGTGCTTACGTATCGGTCATCAACAATCACAGTTTTGGCCGATTCTGGCATGTTTCTTGGACTATTACTCTGTATTGGGGTCCCGGAGTCATTTCCACAATTGACGAACCCCGGGTTGCGTTTAGGTGTTGGTCTTCAACTCTCTCAGTTTTGTCCAATTCTGACCC
>NW_021174732.1:0-1052 GCF_002162155.2 Triticum dicoccoides
TACGACGTTCGGACACACCGTTTCGCTGAGGTGTTCCAGGCGGCGTGAGTTGTGAAATGATTCCACATTTCCTTAAGTGTGTACCAAATTCGTGACTTAAGTATTCTCCTCCACGATCTGATCGTAAGAATTTTATCTTTCGGTCACGTTGATTCTCTACCTCATTCTGAAATTCCTTGAACTTTTCAAAGGTCTCAGACTTGTGTTTCATTAAGTAGACATACCCATATCTACTCAAGTCATCAGTGAGAGTGAGAACATAACGATATCCTCCGCGAGCCTCAACGCTCATTGGACCGCACACATCGGTATGTATGATTTCCAACAAGTTGGTTGCTCGCTCCATTGTTCCGGAGAACGGAGTCTTGGTCATTTTGCCCAAGAGGCATGGTTCGCACGTGTCAAACGATTCATAATCAAGAGACTCTAAAAGTCCATCGGCATGGAGCTTCTTCATGCGCTTGACACCAATGTAACCAAGGCGGCAGTGCCACAAGTATGTGGGACTATCGTTATCAACTTTAAATCTTTTGGCATCTACACTATGAACATGTGTAATATTACGCTCGAGATTCATGAAGAATAAACCATTGACCATCGGAGCATGACCATAAAACATATCTCTCATATAAATCGAACAACCATTATTCTCAGACTTAAATGAGTAGCCATCTCGTATTAAACGAGATCCAGATACAATGTTCATGCTCAAACTTGGCACTAAATAACAATTATTAAGGTTCAAAACTAATCCCGTAGGTAAATGTAGAGGCAGCGTGCCGACGACGATCACATCGACTCTGGAACCATTCCCGACGCGCATCGTCACCTCGTCCTTCGCCAGTCTCCGTTTATTCCGCAGCTCCTGCTGTGAGTTACAAATATGAGCAACGGCACCGGTATCAAATACCCAGGAGTTACTACGAGTACTGGTAAGGTACACATCAATTACATGTATATCAAATATACCTTTGGTTTTGCCGGCCTTCTTATCTGCTAAGTATTTGGGGCAGTTCCGCTTCCAGTGACCCTTCCCCTTGCAATAAAAGCAC
>NW_021174733.1:0-1450 GCF_002162155.2 Triticum dicoccoides
AATGTCTCGGGTGGAGGTCTATTCCTTCGTTGACCGTGAGAG
Organism: Triticum dicoccoides; assembly: GCF_002162155.2. Lineage (NCBI taxonomy): Eukaryota > Viridiplantae > Streptophyta > Magnoliopsida > Poales > Poaceae > Triticum > Triticum dicoccoides. The sequence continues at coordinate 43 of NW_021174733.1, forward strand.
CTTGTCATGGGCTAAGTTGGGACACCCCTGCAGGGATTTGAACTTTCGAAAGCCGTGCCCGCGGTTATGGGCAGATGGGAATTTGTTAATGTCCGGTGGTAGAGAACCCGAAGTTGACCTTAATTAAAATACATCAACCGCGTGTGTAACCGTGATGGTCTCTTTCCGGCGGAGTCCGGGAAGTGAACACGGTTGTTGGAGTTATGCTTGACGTAGGTAGTTCAGGATCACTTCTTGATCATACCGTTATCGACCGTGCTTTGCCTTCTCTTCTCGCTCTCTTTTGCGATTGTAGCCACCATATATGCTAGTCGCTTGCTGCAGCTCCACCTCATTACTCCATCCTTCCTATAAGCTTAAATAGTCTTGATCTCGCGGGTGCGAGATTGCTGAGTCCCTGTGGCTCACAGATACTTCCAAAACCAGTTTGCAGGTGCCTATGTTACCGAGCAGGAGACGCAACCAAGCTCAAGGAGGAGCTCGATGAAGATCTTGCCCTTTGTGTTGTTTCGTTTTAGTTGATCAGTAGTGGAGCCCAGTTGGGGTCGATCGGGGACCTTTGTCGCATTTGGGGTTCTTCTTTTATTTTGGTTCCATAGTCGGACCTTGATTGTATCTGGATGATGTAATGCTTTATTCATGTAATTGTGTGAAGTGGCGATTGTAAGCCAACTATGTATCTCTTTCCCTTATGTATTACATGAGTTGTGTGAAGATTACCTCACTTGCGACATATGCCTTCAATGCGATTATGCCTCTAAGTCGTACCTCGACACGTGGGAGATATAGTCGCATCGAGGGTGTTACAAGTTGGTATCAGAGCCTTCCCCGACCTTAGGAGCCCCATTGCTTGATCGTTTTTAGCAGCCGAGTTTGAGTCTAGAAAAAAATGTTTTGAGTCACTATGAATTCCGGTATCCCCCCAGGAAGGATGATGCGGTGAACTTGATATGGCGGCAGGTGAGGCACAAAATCCCCGCAGTTAATCTTGCGATTCACAGGAGTAGGAGATTAAAAGTCCCAGACTGGTGGTGAGGATTTGGTGAATCGTGTACATATTATCATATTGATGGCGAACCGGCATCATTCATATGGTTCACGACGAAGCCATGGCGGTCATTCCTTGTGCACCATGACACTGGATCCAGGAAGATGTTCTAACAGGCACTAACATTTTTGCCCCTTTTCGTTGATCTTACGACACTGTAACCATTACCCCCCTTGAGGTCATGAGATAGTGAGAACGTGTAGTTATGCTACAGAGCAGGCTTGCCTTGGCAGAAGCATGTGCATTAGAAAACACACTTACAAACATGTGTACCAATAGACTGGATGTTGCAATGTATTCAAGTAGATATAATTTTTCTTACTACTTCTTGAGCCCTTTAACAGCCAAGGTATCTTTTTT
>NW_021174734.1:0-1367 GCF_002162155.2 Triticum dicoccoides
GTGTCATGATTTTCTCCACCATTTCTTAGTTTCTTGTAATGTTTATTTTTATTGTGGCTTGTATATGAATTCACAGTGCATTCGTTGGTGTAATTTTAGCTGTATTGTAGTGTAATTTGGAGTAAATTAGTTTTTACCAGTTATGTATGTATTCTTGCTTGATGCTAATGTTAGTTTCTGTTTGTTTTTTTCCAGCGTGTTTTGGATAGTTTTTTATTTGTTAGGCTCTTTAGTTAATCTTCTGTAATACAATTCTAATTGAAGTAGGTTTAAATGTTACAGCTATATTTTACTGTGATTTTTATTATATGCCCCTGCACCCACTTCAAATGTAATTAGATCATTTTTGTGCCTGCAAGCAACACAATATAATTGCTTTATTTTGTGTACCTACAGTTGCTAGGTTCGAGTTTTATTGTATGCTTTGTATGCTTACCGTTTTTCTCTTCCCCGTTGGTGTTAGGAGGTGTTTCTGCATATTTGAATTCATTGTTCTGGTCAGTACTATGCCATTCCATGTAGTTTGTCATGTCAGGCTCAGGCTCCACATATTGTTGCTGCACAAAGTAAATCAATGTTATATCATTAGCCGATGAATAGTGTCGGTAGATTTTCTCTATTTTAGTTTTCTATGTATTTTTGCAATGCAGCTACGCCTTGTACATCATTTGCGCCTGAAGTAGCTCAGTAAAAGAGTATGATCCACTTTGTTATTTGTCAGGAAACTAGTTAGAGAAAGCATGTTTTTGATAATGTTTTTTGTTTTCAGGATTGTTTTCTGCTATTAGATAGCCATATGTTAAGGAAATCAACTTCATCTTTCTTGAGGTACATCGCCTGTCCTTTGATGCTGCATTTCATTGCATTTGGTTCGATTGTAGGCACCTGCACTCAATATTTTGAGTAAATTATCTCTTAATGCAAACAAGTATTCAGTTCTGAACTGTAAATAAACGCAGAGTAATTTTGCAAAGAAGGTCCCAGTAATTTTATCTAACAGTCACAAATTTGTCCTTTCAGTTCTGAACTGTAAATATGTTATCAGTTTTGTTTGTTGCTACTAGTGTGAGTGCCTTCTAGCGTGAATGTTTTTAGCCTGATTTTTGTTTGTCATTTTTCTGTTAATTTCAATTTTTAGTGCTTATGTTAATGCCTATCAATATTCAGTGTAAGCAAGCATCAGATCATAGCAGTTTACACTTCCAAAGTTACTTAAATTCAGTCCTTCAATCACAGGTACAGAGTAGTTTTTAAGAACAAGTAGAAAGTGTCTAAAACTAGCAGATCAAAGTCTCTTAACAGTGTTTGGTCTTTCAGTTTCCAAAGTCTGTGAAAATAGCCATATTTTCTCTCAACTGGAGCAATCC
>NW_021174735.1:0-1130 GCF_002162155.2 Triticum dicoccoides
AAGTTGACAAATCACGTTGTGGCTTTAACGTAGGTAAGAAGACGTTCTTGCTAGAACCCTAATTCAGCCACGTAAAACTTGCAACAACAATTAGAGGACGTCTAACTTGTTTTTGCAGCAAGTGGTTTGTGATATGATATGGCCAAAGTTGTGATGAATGATGAATGATCTATATGTGATGTATGAGATGTTCATGCTATTGTAATAGGAATCACGACTTGCATGTCGATGAGTATGACAACCGGCAGGAGCCATAGGAGTTGTCTTTATTCTTTTATATGACCTGCGTGTCATCAAGAAACGCCATGTAAATTACTTTACTTTATTGCTAAACGCGTTAGCCATAGTAGTAGAAGTAATAGTTGGCGAGCAACTTCATGGAGACACGATGATGGAGATCATGATGATGGAGATCATAGTGTCAAGCCGGTGACAAGATGATCATGGAGCCCCAAGATGGAGATCAAAGGAGCTATGTGATATTGGCCATATCATGTCACGTTTATTATTTGATTGCATGTGATGTTTATCATGTTTTGCATCTTGTTTACTTAGAACGACGGTAGTAAATAAGATGATCCCTCACAATAAATTCAAGAAGTGTTCCCCCTAACTGTGCACCGTTGCGACAGTTCGCTGTTTCAAAACACCACGTGATGATCGGGTGTTTTATTCAGACGTTCACATACAACGGGTGTAAGACAGATTTACACATGCAAACACTTAGGTTGACTTGACGAGCCTAGCATGTACATACATGGCCTCGGAACACAGAAGACCGAAAGGTCGAGCATGAGTCGTATAGAAGATACGATCAACATGAAGATGTTCACCGATGTTGACTAGTCCGTCTCACGTGATGATCGGACACGGTCTAGTTTAACTCGGATCATGTAATACTTAGATGACTAGAGGGATGTCTAATCTAAGTGGGAGTTCACTAATAATTTGATTAGTTGAACTTAATTATCATGAACTTAGTCTAAAATCTTTGCAATATGTCTTGTAGATCAAATAGCCAACGTAGTCCTCAACTTCAACGCGTTCCTAGAGAAAACTAAGCTGAAAGACGATGGCAGCAACTATACGGACTGGGTCCGGAACCTGAGGATCATCCTCATAGCTGCCAA
>NW_021174736.1:0-1435 GCF_002162155.2 Triticum dicoccoides
ACTATAGAAGTAGTTTATTTTTGGTAAGTACAACTTTATTTTATTTATAGTAAGTGCTTAGTAGTTGAACTAGTTGATTTAATAAAATTACTTTTTTTATTACAGAAGTAGTTTATTTTTAGTAAGTACTACTTTATTTTATTTATAGTAAGTGCTTAGTAGTTGAACTAGTTGATTTAATAAAACTACTTTATTTTACTATAGAAGTAGTTTATTCTTAGCAAGAAAGTGAATAGAACTACTAGTTTATTTTTTTAGTTCTTATTCCCGCATCGACGTCAACGATACCTATCTCGCATCCTCGTCGTCGACTCGGCGGAGGAGGTCTGCTTGATCAGAGCTGCCACGTCCGGGACTGGGCTCCGTCGGGATGTTATTGGGAGGTGCTACCTTCCGGGGGGCGTGGGTTGGTGAGGAGCCAGTCCGTCGTTGACCTGATCCTTGTTCGGTGGCGGTCGCATGGGCCAGTGACGGTGTCGAGGCTTCCAAACACCGCCGAGGTGGTACGTACCGTGTAAGCGAGGAGGATGAGCACGTCCAGTGCTACATGGTTGCGTTGGAGGGCAGGCTCGACAATACCTTGCAGGTTCTTCAGGGATCTCACTGGAGCTATGATCCTGTGATGGTTCCTTCTGTTTGGGTGTCCACCGCCCGCGCCGATACCCGTCGATCGCTATGGTTCGAGCTGTATTAGTGATGCTATATATATGATAGTATTGTAGGTGTATTAGTGATAATATTCGACGATCTGCGGACGCAAGAGATGATGTAGTTTTGCTTATAATTGAATGCATGCTAATTTGAATACTACTTCATTTTATGATTTGGTTTTGCTAAAATTGGAGAGCACCCAAGAGATTTGTTTTTGCAGAAATCTAGGAGTCCCCTCCATCATCCCCGCCGTCGTCCCCGTCATCGACCCCCCTCCGACCTCGAGGTGAGACACTAGTGCAGAACCGGGCTATAGCACCGGTTCATAAGGGCCTTTAGTGCCGATTCTATAACCGACACTAAAGTGTGGGGACTAAAGCCCCCCCCCCCACCCCCGTTTAGTACCGATTCGGCACGAACCGCCACTAAAGTGCCACCACATGGCACGAGCCAGGGCCGGGTGCGGGGAGACCTTTAGTACCGGTTGGTAACATATCCATGCATTTTTTATTTTTCCTTTAGTTTTGGGTTTTCAATTTAATTTAGTGATTGTTTTTACATTATAATGAGTTGTTAAATCATTAGGTGAAAGTACCGCAGATTAGTTTCAACAGGATGCATGCATGGATCCTAGCTAAGTGATCAAAGTATATATGCCATATCCATATTACTTGGTCACTTATATATTAGGTGAGGAAGTAATATGGATATGGCATATACTTGATCACTTAGCTAGCTAGGATCCATCAAGTTGAAACTAATCTGCGGGTTCTTTCATAAATGA
>NW_021174736.1:6638-8304 GCF_002162155.2 Triticum dicoccoides
TCGCTTGGCGAGGTGGGACTAAAAAACTGCATAAAAGTACTGGTTCATGGCACGAACCGGTACTAAAGGTGCTGGTGGGGCCCCAGCCAGCCTGCCACGGCCTCTTTAGTACCGGTTCGTGGCACGAACCGGTACTAAAGGTTTGCCATGAACCGGTACTAATGAGCTCCGCCCGCTTAGCCGTTGGAACCGGCACTAATGGTCACATTAGTGCCGGTTGAGTTACAAACCGGGATTAATGTGCTTCACATTAGGCCATTTTTCTACTAGTGAGACTAGCCAAATCTCCATGTCAATATGAGTCCTATAAGATATTTTGAAATGTTTTTGCTCATATTTTACCATTGAAATGTAATGGCCATCAAGTTTGAATGCTCATATGAAGTAAATAAAAACATGTATATTTCCTTACCGGCAAATTTCAGGCGCTCGATATGTCCTTTTTCAGAAAGATAATTAAATGATATTTCGGGTGGACTTTAAGTCTGTTGAGTCTCCACCATATATGAGAGGACGAAGAATCCCTACTGTTGTCGTGGGGGTAGCTTCTCCTTCATTCCCATGTGCTAGACAATTTGGTGTAATGCACTCGGAAACGAAAGGAGGATCTACCATCACCGACGGTCACAAATGTCAGAGAGGAATCAGTGAGGGAGAGTCTCCACCATATATATATATTATCGTTCGAAGAATCCCGATTGTTATCGTGGGGTAGCTTCTCCTTCATTCTCGTGTGCTTGACAATTTGGTGTAATGCACTCGAGAATGAAAGGAGGAGCTACCATCACTGACGGTCGAATATGTACACCACGTGACTGAGAGTTTTGAAGAAAAGGCTCGACAGACCGATAGTCAACCCGTGATGAATAATAATGATCTAATTTAGATTTTTTTTAGTACATATATTTAATTGTACAAGTTTAATATTTGAATTATGAATATAGGAAATGTCGTACTCGGACGACGAAAACCAGCCGGGGGAGTGCGACTGGTGCCACGATGACCGACGTATGTGCGACAGGTTCCTTCAGCTGGACGAAGATCGGCGCTTCAGCATTAAGCTCGTGGAGAGCTTCGATGTTGAAATGGTACGCAACGACAACAAGTGTTTTTTTCGTAATTAAGCACGACTTCAACTATTTCAACGTGTACTTTACATCTTTCACAATTCGACTAGCTTATCCCATGATATGCAAGACGCTATGTCTTGTAGAGGATGAGTTTTGACGACCATGAAAGTATGGAAACAAAGAAAATTCAACTAAGGACCCATCATGGTATGGATTTTGAAGTAAATCTGTACAATTCTGAGAGGGTAACCCATTTTGGTTGCAAGAATTGGGAAGCACTTTGCGAGATGTATGGTTTTTATGAGGGTATGCTTGTCACCATGGATCTTGGTGATCCTGACACCGCCGACGACAATTTGGACATTTGGGTCTTTGTTGATACGCTTCCAATTCTTCCCCTATGTGAACTTCTCAAACATAGTTATTAAGTAATTTATATTGTTTATTTCAAAATAGTTGACAACTTATTTCCATTGACAGCTTATTTTCATTCTTCAAAGAATGTGCGGAAGATGGTAGACAAAACCTGTTACACCAATGGCTCCGAATTAACTTATTAGGAGAAAAATCTTCTGATCGCATTTTGTACTGATCTT
>NW_021174737.1:0-893 GCF_002162155.2 Triticum dicoccoides
ATGTTTTTTAAACTTATTTGAACTCCGGACTTCTTTTGTGTTTAGTATGCAGCATTCAAAACGACGTCATCCATTTTCCAACATGTTCTGACATCATTTGTTGTTTTTCGGTCATTTACCTAATTGTTTAGAGAGCTAAATGACCGTGAAATTGAAAATAACTACAAAATGAATTCTGAAAATGTTGAAACTTGGCATGGTATCATCATTTCACCCGCATAGCATGTGCAAAAGAGTAGAGAGGGTCACGTCAAAAACTGGATGCACTTCGTGTACAAACTGGACAAACTCTTTCGGAGTATCAGGGTTTCGGACGAGAACTCATCTGTTACACGGGCACTTCAATGTTTTTTAAACTTATTTGAACTCCGGACTTCTTTTGTGTTCAGTATGCAGCATTCAAAGCGACGTCATCAATTTCCAACATGTTCTGACATCCTTTGTTGTTTTTCGGTCATGTACCTAATTGTTTAGAGAGCTAAATGATCGTGAAACTGAAAATCACTAAAAATGAATTCTGAAAATGTTGAAACTTGGCATGGTATCATCATTTCACCCACATAGCATGTGCGAAAGAGTAGAGAGGGTCACGGCAAAAACTGGACGCACTTCGTGTACAAACTGGACAAACTCTTTCGGAGTATCACGGTTTCAGACGAGAACTCATCTGTTACACGGGCACTTCAATGTTTTTAAACTTATTTGAACTCCGGACTTCTTTTGTGTTCAGTATGCAGCATTCAAAGCGACGTCATCAATTTCCAACATGTTCTGACATCATTTGTTGTTTTTCGGTCATTTACCTAATTGTTTAGAGAGCTAAATGACCGTGAAATTGAAAATAACTACAAAATGAATTCTGAAAATGTTGAAACTTGGCATGGTATCATCAT
>NW_021174738.1:0-925 GCF_002162155.2 Triticum dicoccoides
TAGTTGTCATAAGGTCAAGGTACAACTCCAAGTCGTCCTGTTACCGAAGATCACGACTATTCGAATAGATTAACTTCCCTGCAGGGGTGCACCACATAACCCAACACGCTTGATCCCATTTGGCCGGACACACTTTCCTGGGTCATGCCCGGCCTCGGAAGATCAACACGTCGCAGCCCCACCTAGGCAAAACAGAGAGGCCAGCACGCCGGTCTAAACCTAAGCGCACAGGGGTCTGGGCCCATCGCCCATAGCACACCTGCACGTTGCGAGGGCGGCCGGAAGCAGAACTAGCCCCCTTAATACAAGAGCAGGCTTACGTTCCAATCCGGCGCGCGCCGCTCCGTCGCTGACGTCTGAAGTGCTTCGGCTGATACCACGACGTCAGGATACCCATAACTACTCCCACGTAGATGGTTAGTGCGTATAGGCTCGTAGCCGACTCAGATCAAATACCAAGATCTCGTTAAGCGTGTTAAGTATCCGCGAACGCCGAACAGGGCCAGGCCCACCTGTCTCCTAGGTGGTCTTAACCTGCCCTGTCGCTCCGCCACAAAGTAACCGTCGGGGACCGTCGGGAACCCAGGCCCACCTCTACCGGGATGGAGCCACCTGCCCCTTCAGCCCCCAACTCCGAACAGTATCACAGGTAATGTAACAGTGTAAAGTATATAGTATATGCCCGTGATCACCTCCCGAAGTGATCACAGCCCAGTAGTATAGCATGGCAGACGGACAAGAGTGTAGGGCCACTGATGGAACACTAGCATCCTATACTAAGCATTTAGGATTGCGGGTAAGGTATCAATGACTGTAGCAGCAATGACAGGCTATGCATCAGAATAGGATTAACGGAAAGCAGTAACATGCTACACTACTCTAATGCAAGCAGTATAGAATAGAATAGGCGATATCTGGTGATCAA
>NW_021174739.1:0-1183 GCF_002162155.2 Triticum dicoccoides
GAAGCCCTGCATCGCCGCCACGTCGCCGTTCCCCTCTTCGGGCTCCGACCATCATCGCCGTCGAATTCGCCGTCTCCAGCGCGTCCCCGAGCCCGCTTCGACGCCCACTGCAACCGCGGTGAGCTACGCCACCGTTTCCCCCTCTTCTCCCCCTCGTTCCCTCACCGTAGCCTCCTCCCCACCACGGCCGAACCTCCGCCGTCGCCGAGCTCGCCGTCGACGCAGCTCCGGTGACCATTTGGTCACCCCGGCGAGTCCAACGAGTTCGTAAGGCTCCATAGAGCATCCCTAGCGCCTCGCTTCGCTCGCCTTCGAGCTCCAACCCCGTTTCCGTGCACGACCGAACTCCGGCGGCCGCAGCCGAGCTCGCCGCCGTCGACTCCGGCCACCTCAGGCCCGGCCACCACCACCGTTCGACGCGCGGGAGCAAGGGCTCTCCAACGAGCCCAAGCACAGCCTCGCCCATGCCCTGTAGCGCGATCCCGCATCACGCCGCCGTCTCGGACCTCGCCGGCGTCATGTCGCCGGTGGGGTTTGACTTGTCCGACCTGGGGTTTGACCCCCCCAGGGTCACTGACGCGTGGGCCCCGTCGGCCAGGTGGACATCATTAGCGCTAACCACTGTTAGTTAACCCCCTGACACTGACCAGTGGGCCCCAGCGCCACTAATTAGTAATTAGGGTTAATTTAACCCTGTTTAGCCCCCCTGTCACTGACGTGCGGGCCCCACACGTCAGGTTTGACCTCAGCCAGCCGCAGTTGACCACTGACGTCATGCTGACGTCATGCTGGCGCAATAATTATATTTCTGGATTTAAATTAAATCAGGAAATTCCAGAATATTATTTAAACTTCAAAAATTCATAACTTTTATTCTGTAACTCCAAATTGGACAAATTATATATGAAAAATGATCAGAAAAATCCAATCTATCCATCTGTACTATTTTCATGCATGATCAAACAAGTTAAATTGATGTTTCAAGCAGAACAAGGAAAAGCACTTTAAAAGGCCATATTTGAATTTGAAATTTGAATCCTTGATTCAAATTTGTTCAAACCCTTCTGGTTTTAGTTGCATTAGCCCAACACACTCATATTGCCATGTTTCATGCATGCATCATATTGTTGCACATTGTTTGGTGATGTTGTGTATCGATGTCCTTTGCGACAGGTTCTGCCTC
>NW_021174740.1:0-1116 GCF_002162155.2 Triticum dicoccoides
TATGAAAATTACCATCAGTCCTATAGCACATGTGCCCACGTTGTGTAAAAAACTCATGATTTTATCGCGCTCCAAGTATTTAATAATATTCACACTGCATCGTTACCGCAGGACGTCTACTACCGTTTCATTGCCGTCCGTGAGGGGGGGCCACAACCCGGAGACGCGTGCCGCCTCTTCGGACATGCCACAACACCACCCCGCATGTATGAGGGCCCGGTACGATGCTCCGGTGGCATTGCTACCCCCCAGGGCCCCCGTCCCGGCTAACCCTGTAGCGTTTGACCACGGGATCTAGCCCTTTGACTTTGCACGGACGGGCTTTGACCAGTGGACCTCTCCACCCGGTTGTGTTAGGTCGGCCCAGAGGAACACTTTGGAGCAACATCCAGGCCAAACCCACAGCTACATCCACTCCGTGTAGACCCGACGCGTCCGTTTCCCCCCTCCAGGTGCCGGCGGCGGCGGCGTCCGTGAGGGGGGGGGGGCACACCCCGGAGACGCGTGCTGGGCGTTTGCAACCGCCTCAACACTTCTAGATTTGTGAGAGGCCGCCTACGCAAGATTTGACGGTATGCTAGCCCCCGGAGGCCGCCGGCCACAGTCGTAGACGTCCGAAGAGCAATCCGCGTAGAGGGAAGTGTTCAGATACTTCTCCATCACAAAAAATTATGAAAAATTACCATCAGTCCTATAGCACATGTGCCCACGTTGTGTAAAAAACTCATGATTTTATCGCGCTCCAAGTATTTAATAATATTCACGCTGCATCGTTACCGCAGAACGTCTACTACCGTTTCATTGCCGTCCGTGAGGGGGGCCACAACCCGGAGACGCGTGCCGCCTCTTCGGACACGCCACAACACCACCCCGCATGTATGAGGGCCCGGTATGACGCTCCGGTGGCGTTGCTACCCCACAGGGCCCCCGTCCCGGCTAACCCTGTAGCGTTTGACCACGGGATCTAGCCCTTTGACTTTGCACGGACGGGCTTTGACCAGTGGACCTCTCCACCCGGTTGTGTTAGGTCGGCCCAGAGGAACACTTTGGAGCAACATCCGGGCCAAACCCACAGCTACATCCACTCCGTGTAGACCCGACGCGTCCGTTTCCCCC
>NW_021174741.1:0-2281 GCF_002162155.2 Triticum dicoccoides
CTCAAATTCTTTTGCCACAATCTGATTTTCACTCTTATTCTTCTCCTGTTTTGCTTTATTAGCTCTATTAATATCATCTTTCAAAATGGAATCAGGAGTCATAGGAAGCAAAGTAATATTTTTATCCTTATGAACAAGAGTATAGTGATTGTTTCTACCATGGTGTACAGAATTTTTATCAAATTGCCATGGTCTACCAAGTAATAAGGAACATGCTTGCATAGGTACCACATCACAATCAACATAATCAGCATATGTAGAGATACTAAAATGCACACGAACAGTACGTGTTACCTTAACCTTACCGCTGTTGTTGAACCATTGGATGTAGTAAGGATGTGGATGTGGTCTTGTGGTGAGAGAAAGCTTCTCCACCATCTCCATGCTAGCCAAGTTGTTGCAGCTCCCTCCGTCTATTATGACGCGCACAGAACGTTCCTTCACAACTCCCTTGGTACGGAACAAATTGTGCCTCTGATTTTGCTCAGCTTGTGTGACCTGCACACTCAAAACACGTTGAGCAACTAAACATTCATACCTGTCAGCGCCTCAGGAGCCATGTATTGTGTCTCATGATCAGAATCATCTCCACCATGTTCTTCACGTGTAATAAGAGCCAATGTCTCCTCATCATAGTCACTAGCGGACTTATATCCACCATCCGCGGTAGCAATCATCACACGCGGAGATTTGCATTCTCTCGCATAATGACCTCCTCCCTTACAACGACGACAAATAATATCACTTGTGTGCCCTGTTGATGCCCTGGAAGAAGAAGAACTCTGTGCAGGCCCGGCAGGTGCGCTCTTGGCAGATAATGGTGGTTGTTCCTGTTTTCTTGTATCACAACTGTAGGAGGCACCTGATTGAGGTGCTGGTGCAGTTGAAGTAGAAGATGCACGCGGCGTCCATGAGGAAGGTCAGCCTGCAGAAAAGTTAGTTCGCGCCAATGCTTGTCGATCCTGCACTTCACGTTCAGCTTTACAAGCAAGATGGAATAAACGAGTGATATTAGTATACTCCTTATAGTCTAGAATGGTCTGAATCTCTCTATTTAATCCACCCAGAAAACATGCAAGCATAGCTTCATTCTCCTCAACAATACCACATCGAATCATGCCAGTTTGTAATTCCTGATAATATTCTTCTACAGAATTTTTTCCTTGTCTTAAGCGCTGTAATTTTTGAAGCAATTCACGTTGATAATATGGTGGAACCCAACGAGTACGCATAGCAGTTTTCAAAGCAGCCCAAGTAGTTGGAATAGGATATAATCTACAATGTTCAGACCACCATACACATGCAAGACTAGTGAAAGCACAAACAGCAGCAGCAACTCGTCTCTCCTCAGGATATTGTAAACATGTAAATCGTTGTTCAGTTTCTAACTCCCAAGTAAGATATATATCAGGAACATATCTACCCTCAAATGGTGGAATATTCAATTTCAGTTTAGGAATATGGACATCATCTCGTACCTGAGGTGGTGGTGCAGGCCTACCATTACGAATATATACCTGAGGTCGACCTGCTGGTGGTGGTGCAGGTGGCTGCACGTAGTGCTGATTTTGATCAACCTCATCCTCATAATCGCCCGCATACTCATCATCCTCCTGGGTACCAGCAACAGCAGTAGTAGGAGCCAAAGAAGCACCAACAGCAGTAGCAGCGGCAACAGAATTTTGTCCTGACTCAATAGGAACACGCTGTGCTCGTCCATACTGATTCGGAAGGGGGCGTAGTTGTTGTTGTTGCAGAGGTGCGACAGGTGCAGCCGGTGGTGGAAGACGCGTAAGCAGTTCATTAAATCTGTTATCGAGCTTTGTTTCGAACGTCTTCTCAAGGCCAGTAATCTTCTCCATGGCCTCTTCAAAATTGTTCAGCACATCTTGCACCTGTTCAGTCATCATTTGCTGAAACTTATCATGAAGCTCCTTGTTCGATAAGTTCTCCCAGTCAATCTCGTCGGCTTGTGATCCTGGCATGGTTAGCAGCAATAGAAACACACAAGAATATGATCCTACAGACTACTAAGAAGTGGTGGTGGTGTATCACAAATCCGTCAAGCAAATCTCAAATTCTTACCAGTTCTTACCCAACAGCAGGCGGTGATCGGCAACCATTGTAGTCAAAAACTCTCAAAGCTTGGATAGAGCGATTACCAGGGAGAGTCAAACACACGACGTAGATGTATGTGGAGCTGGGAAGGCTTATAGTATGGTAGCAAAAAGGGTCAGCAATAATCAATTCAGAGATGCAAAGTTGAATAAACGCTCAACGA
>NW_021174742.1:0-971 GCF_002162155.2 Triticum dicoccoides
AGGATGGGCACGAAATTTTTTCGACCAATTTTTTTTTTCGACTGCCCGGACCCAAAAACTGGAAACGGGTCAAAAAAAACTTCCTATAATGGCAACTGTCTCAAAACACTCAGAAACACCTAAAAATAGGATAGCCAGAAATTTTTTCGAAAAATGCGTTTTCGAAAAATTTTGGGCCTAAACGGAGCGTGGCTACCCGACTCCGGCAAGGAAACACGAATCGGAATCTAGATGTGATAGAGGCAAAGGTGTCCCGTCTTTCGATGAGATGATGGATATCGCTTTGGTGGAAGTCGACTTTGACGATCCGACTACGAACGTGCGAGGACGTCGCGCCTTAGCAATCGCTAAACCAACTCCGAGAGGTTATTGACCACGCCGGAGCACGATCAACCTGACCACGAGGGTCTGTTTCCTGCGAGCAAACGAAGAACAAGCAAGAAACTAAGATTGCAATCTGGATATTGCGAATATAAGATGAAAGCTTTATTGATCAAGGTGGGGTTCTGTGACGGCTTTGTCTGGTCGTTAAACACAAACGAAGTACGCGAAGTTGCAGCTATGGCGAACTTTTAATCTAAACAAAACCCAAAGTCTAAACGATGCCCTAAGGGCTGTATATATGGAGGAAGAGGGGGGAATTTCGTGGCCCTTGGTGGAGGGGTCCGAAATCAACCCTATCTCTTGTTTCCCCACACATACGGACTCTAAAAATAGCCTATACTTATGTATTTCGAAATTACATGGGCCTGGCCCAATAATAAGGTGACGCAGCACCTAAAATAGCCTCGGGACGAAATTTATGAAGTGGCATCTTGTATATTTCGTCCAAGGCTTCATGCACCCATTATGGTGGCTTCAAAGTCCTGAAATCATCACTTGTAACTCCGTTCTTGTTCCCCTTGCGCATGCCATCATCTCCATGCTTGTTCTTGCTCCAATGTTCATCCTTCTCCAAGCTAGGCCCTTCA
>NW_021174743.1:0-888 GCF_002162155.2 Triticum dicoccoides
GAACTACACGATCTTTTATGCTATGCTTAGGATTGGGTCTTGTCCATCACATCATTCTCCTAATGATGTGATCCCGTTATCAACGACATTCAATGTCCATAGTCAGGAAACCATGACTATCTGTTGATCACAACGAGCTGGTCAACTAGAGGCTCACCAGGGACATATTGTGGTCTAAGTATTCACACGTGTATTACGATTTCCGGATAATACAGTTATAGCATGAATAAAAGACATTTATCATGAACTTTGAAATATAGTAATACTTTTATTATTGCCTCTAGGGCATATTTCCAACAGTCTCCCACTTGCACTAGAGTCACCAATCTAGTTACATTGTGATGAATCGAACACCCATAGAGTTCTGGTGTTGATCATGTTTTGCACGCGAGAGAGGTTTAGTCAGCGGATCTACGACATTCAGATCCGTGTGCACTTTGCAAATCTCTATGTCTCCATCTTGAACATTTTCACGGATGGAGTTGAAACGACGCTTGATGTGCCTGGTCTTCTTGTGAAACCTGGGCTCCTTGGCGAGGGCAATAGCCCCAGTGTTGTCACAGAAGAGTTTGATCGGCCCCGACGCATTGGGTATGACTCCTAGGTTGGTGATGAACTCCTTCACCCAAATCGCTTCATGCGCTGCCTCCGAGGCTGCCATGTACTCCGCTTCACACGTAGATCCCGCCACGACGCTCTGCTTGCAGCTGCACCAGCTTACTGCTCCACCATTCAACATATACACGTATCCGGTTTGTGACTTAGAGTCATCCAGATCTGAGTCGAAGCTAGCGTCGACGTAACCCTTTACGACGAGCTCTTCGTCTCTTCCATAAACGAGAAACATGTCCTTCGTCCTTTTCAGGTACTTCAGGATATTCTTGACCG
>NW_021174744.1:0-1711 GCF_002162155.2 Triticum dicoccoides
CAAAAGACCTCGTACGGCTTGGTTTCATCAGGCGGAGTCAGAACTGGAGCAGTGATCAATTTCTCTTTCAAAGTGTTGAAAGCAATATCACACTCCGGAGACCAAACGTACTTGACGTGCTTCTGAAGAAGATTTGAGAGAGGCTTGGCGATCTTAGAAAAGTTTTCAACGAATCTTCTGCAATAGCTTGCGAGACCGAGGAAACTGCGGAGTTGCTTTACGTTCTGAGGAGGTTCCCAATTCACAATTGCAGACACCTTCTCAGGATTCACGGAAATGCCCTTGGCAGAGATGATATGACCAAGATAAAGAACCTCATCGAGCCAAAATTCACACTTGGAGAACTTGGCGTAGAACTGATGTTCTCTGAGCTTGTCAAGAACCAAACGCAAGTGCTTGGCATGATCTTCCTTGTTCTTCGAGAAAACCAGAATGTCGTCGAGATAGACCAAAACGAAGTCATTGGTGTAGGGGCTGAAGATGAAGTTCATCATGCGAGAGAACGTCGGAGGAGCATTTGCGAGGCCAAAAGACATGACGGTGTATTCATATGAACCAAAGCTTGTTCTGAACGCCGTCTTGGGAATATCTTGCTCACGAATACGAATCTGATGATAACCCATACGGAGATCAAGCTTGGAGAATACTTGAGCACCTTTGAGTTGTTCGAACAGCTCATTGATGTTGGGAAGTGGGTATTTGTTCTTGATGGTCTTCTTGTTCACTGGACGGTAATCAACACAAAGTCGACTCGATCCATCCTTCTTCTTCACAAAAAGAACACCACAACCCCACGGAGAAGTACTAGGCCGGATGAGACCCAATCTTTCTTGCTCATCAGTTGTTTCTTCAACTCCTTCAACTCTTCGGGGCCGAGCTTGTAGGGACGTTTGCACACAGGTTCCGTACCGGGCTCAAGTTCAATAACAAATTCAACCGGCCGGTTTGGAGGCATCCCTGGAAGTTCTTCTGGAAAGACGTCTTGATATTCGCAAACGACAGGAATTTGAGAGATGGCATCCAATTCAACCTTCTCATTGAGAGAAAACAACCGGATGGTATTATCCCGAGCGGCAAAGACAATGACATCCTCAGATGAATGAGTCAATTGAATCTGCCTGGCAGCACAGTCAAGATGTGCCTTGTGCTTAGAAAGCCAATCCATTCCGAGAATAAGATCAATATCCGAGTTACCGAGAACAATTGGGGAAGAAAGGAACTTGTAGTCACCCAATTTGATAGTAACCTCAGGGACGCAGGTGTTAGCTGTCATCTGCTTGCCCGGTGACACAATTTGCAAGGAACTTTGCAGATACTGATAATCACACTCATACTTTGATGCAAAAGGTTTGGAAATGAAGCAATGTGATGCACCTGTGTCAAAAAGAACTTTTGCAGGAACATCGTTAACAGGAAGGTTACCCATGATCACATCTGACGAGTCCTCTGCCTGAGCTGCATTCACCATATTGACCTTGGCGTGCTTGGGATTGTGCTTGACCACAGCTGTACTTGCCGATCTGACAGGAGGAGGAGGAGGAAGACGCCTCTGGTTGGTACACTTGTTGGCATAGTGACCCTTCTGTTGGCACTTGTTGCACGTGACCTCTGAAAGCGGACGGTGATACGGAGCACTCGGTCTTGGAGCTTGAGACGAAGCCTTGTTCTGAAAACCTGGGTTGGGTGGGTGGGAGAAACCACTGCCACCTTT
>NW_021174745.1:0-2547 GCF_002162155.2 Triticum dicoccoides
CAATCTCAGAACATAGTGGATACTAGGGATCAAACCCTAACAAAACTAACTTGATTACATGGTAAATCTCATCCAACCCATCACCGTCCAGCAAGCCTACGATGGAATTACTCACGCACGGCGGTGAGCATCATGAAATGGGTGATGGAGGATGGTTGATGATGACGACGGCGACGAATCCCACTCTCGGGAGTCCCGAACGGACTCCAGATCAGCCCTCCCGAGAGAGATTAGGGCTTGACGGCGGCTTCGTGTCGTAAAACGCGATGAAACTTTCTCTCTGATTTTTTTTCTCCCCGAGACGGAATATATGGAGTTGGAGTTGAGGTCGGAGGAGGTCCAGGGGGCCCACGAGATAGGAGGCCACGCCTTAGGGGGGGGGCGCCCCCTTGTCTCATGGACAGGCTGCGGGCCCCTTGGCATTAATTCTTTCGCCAAAAATTCTTATTAATTCCAAAAAGTGTCTCCATAGATTTCCAGGACATTCCAAGAACTTTTAGTTTCTACACATAAAACAACATCACGGTAGTTCTACTGAAAACAGCGTCAGTCCGGATTAGTTTCATTCAAATCATACAAGTTAGAGTCCAAAAGAAGGGCAAGAGTGTTTGGAAAAGTAGATACGTTGGAGACGTATCAACGTGTCATAATAAACAGAACGGTGGAATGTTGCATGGCAATATATCTCAGAATGGCTATGGAAATGCCATAATAGGTAGGTATGGTGGCTGTTTTGAGGCAGGTAAATAATGGGTTCAATACCGGTGAAAGTTGCGCGGTAATAAGAAAGGCTAGCAAAGTGGAAGGATGAGTTTGCGTATATCCATGGACTCACATTAGTCATAAAGAACTCAAATACTTATTGCAAAAGTCTACTTAGCCCTCGAAGCAAAGTACTACTACGCATGCCCCAAGAGGGATAGATTGGTAGGAAAAGGCCATCGCTCGTCCCCGACTGCCACTCATAAGGAAGACAATCAAAAGAGCACCTCATGCAACAAATTTGTCACACAACTTTTACCATACGTGCATGCTACGGGACTTGCCAACTTCAACGAAAGTATTTCTCAATTTCATAATTATCCACTAGCATGACGCTAACATTACTACCTTTATATCTCAAAACAATTATCAAGCAACAAATTGATCATAGCATCCAATTCAATTTCTATCATAGTTTTTATTATACCCAACTTGGATGCTCATCATTCTAGGAACAAATTTATAAACAAAGCAAATACCATGCTATTCTAAAAGACTCTCAAAATAATATAAGTGAAGCATGAGAGACTAGCAATTTCTCTAAAATCAAGCCACCTCCGTGCTCTAAAAGATATAAGTGAAGCACTAGAGCAAAAACTATCAAGCTCAAAGATATAAGTGAAGCACATAGAGTATTCTAGCAAATTCTAATCAAATAGACTTCTCCCAAAAGGTGTGTACAGCAAGGATGATTGTGGTAAACTTAAAAGCAAAGACTAATATAATACACGACGCTCCAAGCAAAACACATATCATGTGGCAAATAAAAATATAGGTCCATGTAAAGTTACCAATGAACGAAGACGAAAGAGGGGATGCCTTCCCGGGGCATCCCCAAGCTTAGGATTTTGGCTATACATGAATATCTTGTGCTGCCATGAGCATCCCCAAGCTTAGGCTCTTGCCACTCCTTATTCCATAGTCCATAAAAGCTTTACCCAAAACTTAAAAACTTCACAACACAAAACTCAACAGGAAATCTTATAAGCTCCGTTAGTGAAAGAAAACAAAACCACCACATAAGGTACTGTAATGAACTCATTATTTATTTATTTTGGTGTTAAACCTACTGTATTCGAACTTCTCTATGGTTTATAAACTATTTTACTAGCCATAGATGCATCAAAATAAGCAAACAACACACGAAAAGCAGAATCTGTCAAAAACAGAAAAGTCTATAGCAATTTGTAACTAACGCAAACTTCTGCAACTCTAAAAATCCTACCAAAATAGGACGTACTGGAAAATTTGTTTATTGATCAGAAGCAAAAAGAATCAATGCAAAATCACGTTTCTGTGATTGATTGAATTTTTTCTCGTGAGCGCAAAGTTTTTGTTTTTCAGCAGAATCAAATCAACTATCATCATAGTTTATCCTATAGGTTCTACTTGGCACAAACACTAAAAGATAAAAACACATCTAAACAGAAAGTAGAAGCTATAAATTATTACTAAACAGGAAAAAAACAAAAAACACAAACAAAATTGGGTTGCCTCCCGACTAGCTCTATCGTTTAACGCCCCTAGCTAGGCATAAAAGCGAAGATAGATCTAAGTAGTGCCATCTTTGGCACTTGATTCATAAGTAGCTCGCATGATAGACTCATATGGTAATTTGACTTTATTTCTTGGAAAGTGCTCCATGCCTTTGTTTAATGGAAATTGGAATCTAATATTCCCTTCCTTCATATCAATAATCGCACCAATCGTTCTAAGAAAAGGTCTACCAAGAATAATAGGGCAAGAAAGATTGCAATCTATATCAAGAACGATACAATCTACGGG
>NW_021174745.1:6909-9744 GCF_002162155.2 Triticum dicoccoides
ACCCCTGACCCCGACACCCCGACCCCGACACCACACCCCGACAACGACACGACACCCAGACACCCCGACACCAGACCCCCCGAGGCCGACAGGGTCTTATATTTGTGAATTATTAGTTAGGTCATATATTTTTCGATTTTGTTATGAAAAACATCATATATTATTGTGTTGATCGGGTTGATTTAAATGTGCAGTTGTTTCACCGCTGCGAGGTTTGGTGTTCGATGACCTCGCCGTGCGTTTGACGAGCTCTGCCCCTTCGTTCGTGGGTGAGCACAAATGACATGTCCTCCTCCCCCATTAATTATTTGCTTTGTTCCGGTGTTCGTGCCGATGAAACTTGATAGCTAGCTATATATGTGTCTTGAATCATCAGTATGCATAACCAATATGTGTCTCCCGTTCGAAAGCGTCATAGTTATAAATATGCATGCATTTGCATATTTATAACCTTGATTCTTTCGAATTGTCCAACGCTATCCATGGACAGCCCGAGTTTGTGTAGATTGGGTTCATTTTCCCATATGCTTTGCTCTGGATCCGACGCATAAATTTTGTCAGTGCCTCCCCTGTTGTTCTCCGGGTACACATCCTCTCTGTTTATTGCAGAGACGTGTATCAGGAGAACAGCGGGGAGGTGCTGCCGAAATTTTGCGTCGGATCCGGAGCATAGCATGGGAAAATGAACCCAATCTACACATACTCGGGTGGGATTAGGACCTATCATTACCTATTAGAGTTTAGGTTGCATGGACGTAATAAAATTGACAAAGTAGATCAAGTGATGAATATATACATGGTGAATTATATATATAATTGTTGTGTGTCCAGTAGCTCTGAAAGTCAAGATGAGTGATCGTGCGTGGTTGTATACCGGTCACACTGGTCAGAACAAATGGAGCGCTGAATGGTTCACAAAAACCAAGGGGTTTGTGCAAGCCGCATTTGCAAATGGCCAGAGGAAAACTTGGTTCCCCTGTTTCCGATGTGGCAATTGGGAAAAGAGGACAGAGGCTGAAATGGGTAAACACCTGCAGAAGAATGGTTTTACGCCCGATTATACGGTGTGGACATTTCACGGTGAGTCTGTCCAACGTGACCGAGCTGAGGTGGATCATCGTCACACCGACAAGCATGGTACCGGGATGGAAAACATGGTGCAAGACTATGATGATGCTCGGGATTCGGACGAGGAGATCGAGGAATCTGCAAAGGCCTTCAATGAAATGTTGGTGTCTTCAAAATGTCCACTCCACGAGCACACTGAGCTTTGTCAGTTGGATGCCATCTCACAAGTAATGGCTTTGAAGGCTCAGTTCAACTTGGGCAGAGAATGTTATGACGCAATTATGACAGTATTTGGATGCTTTTTACCCAAAGGCCATGTAATGCCTGCAAGCCTGTACCAGGCGGACAAAATCCTCCGTGCACTGACGATGCCCTATGAGAAGATACATGCCTGTGAGAAAGGATGTGCCTTATTTAGGCTTGACTATGCGGACTTGAACTATTGTCCCATTTGCAAGTCTTCCAGGTATATTGTGGTAGCCAACGGTATGGGTGAGAAGACACAGACCAAAATCCCTGTTAGTGTTCTTCGGTATATGCCAATCGTACCAAAACTTCAACGTCTTTTCATGGTCGAAGAGACGGCCAGACAGATGACATGTCACAAAACAGGCAAAAGAACCGAACTAGATGCAGATGGGAATCTGATGATGGTGCACACATCAGATGGTGTTGCGTGGAAAAAGTTTGATGAATTACATGCTGACAAAGTGGCAGATCCGAGGCATCCTCGAGTCGGCATCAGCACCGATGGGTTCAGTGTGTTTGGAATGACGGCAGCCCAATACAGTTGTTGGCCCGTATTTGTCTTTCCACTCAATCTCCCTCCCGGACAGATTATGCAAAGAAAGAACATTTTCCTGATGTTGATAATTCCGGGGCCCAACTATCCGGGTAAAAATATGAATGTGTACATGCAGCCGCTTAAGGACGAATTGCAAGAAGCCTGGGATAATGGGTTCAATACATACGACGCCTATAGCAAATGAAACTTCATAATGCGTGTCTGGTACATGTACTCGACGCATGACTTGCCGGCGTATGCGCTATTCGTTGGCTGGTGTGTGCATGGAAGGTTCCCATGCACCACATGCAAGGGAGCTCTTGAGTTTAGTTGGCTTCAGGCCGGTCGCAAGTTTTCTTGCTTCGACATGCATAGACAGTTCCTGGATCCTCGCCATAAGTTTAGGAAAGACAAGAAGAACTTCATCAGAGGTAGAGTTGTAAAAAACTCTGCACCACCTGCGTTGACAGGCCAACAGACCCTGGATCAGCTAAACGGTCTTGAGCCAGATCCAGAGCGTCCAGGGTACTTCAAGGGGTATAATTCTGAGCACGCCTGGACTCACAAAACATGCTTATGGGATCTGCCTTACTTCAAAGACCTCCTTTGCCCACACAACATCGAAGTGATGCACACTGAGAAGAATATCGCCGAAGCACTTTTTGGTACATTGTTCGGCATAGATGGGAAGTCAAAGGATAATACTAAAGCTAGAGTCGATCTGGAGGCGCTATGTGATAGGCCGTTACAAAACATGAAAGAACCGAAAGGAAAGCAGAACTGGACGAAGCCAAAGGCATGGTTCAATCTTGGAAGGCCAGCTATGAGGGAAATTATCTTGTGTGTGAAAATGCAGTTGATGTTCCCCGATGGGTATGCAGCGAATCTAAAGAGGGGAGCGAGTCTTGATAAATTGATGATATTTGGTCTTAAGAGTCATGATTGGCACATATGGATTGAGCGGGTAATGCCGGTGATGTTGC
>NW_021174745.1:10423-13044 GCF_002162155.2 Triticum dicoccoides
TGGCTTCATCCTTGAGGATGAATGGCTAGTACTAGCAGAACTCAGTTATTTCTTCCATGTTCTTTGTGCGAAAGAACTATCGCCTGGCGTGCTAGAAGAAATGGAAGAGTTGGCGCCAGAGTTGATCTGCAAGTTAGAGAAGATCTTTCCACCGGGCTTCTTTAATCCAATGCAGCATTTGATTTTGCATCTCCCGACCGAGGCAAGATTGGGGGGGCCTGTGCAAAATCATTGGTGCTACCCAACTGAGAGGATGCAGAAGACGCTTCGAGAAAAATGTAAAAATAAACATAGAATTGAAGCGTCTATAGCTGAGGCATTCATCACTTAGGAGGCGGCAAACTTCGTGACAGCACACTACGAAACCAAAAATCATCATTTGCATAATCCGAAGCCTCAGTACAATGCTGACGATCCTAAAAAAGGTGGATCCAACCTCAGTCTATTCAAAGGGAATCTCGCACCAGCCAGTGTTTCAAATCCAGTATCTTTGGATAACGAAGAATGCGTACCATTTCGTTGTATATCTTTAACAACCTGATAGAAGTGCGGCCGTACATCGAGTAGGTTCTCGGTACATTGTTTCGCAACTTCTATTTCCGTTTGAACTGTTCTTATTCCTGGATATTTCATAAAGTTGATACGTCGCCCTATTTTCGTATGGAGCGGCGATCCAAAAGGATTCCGTCGAAGAGTATGAGCTTCTCGCAAAGCAAGGAGGCGGCTATCCCGGTTTCATCTCTTGGTTCAAACAAATGGTAAATTCTATTAGACAATTTCATTTCATTCGCTAATTTGTGCGTAATGCAACAATCCTTTCATATTAAACTTGTAGGCTAATTCAGAGTCTATGGACGCTGAATTGAGACAAGTCGCTAATGGTTTTGACTATAAGGTTCGTTCATTTGACCAATACGACATCAACGGGTATCATTTTCGTACCTATGGCAAAGAGCTATCTATGGCGGACCGAAAGTCTACAAATTGTTGTATATCTGCTATCGGCGAAGGAGGTACCGAGTATTATGGGAGAGTTGAAGCAATTTATGAACTTCTATTCTATGGTGAAAACCCACCGAATGTCGTAGTCTTCAAATGTTATTGGTTTCAGCCGAAGGAGACTAGAAGGACTCATGAACATATAGGGCTAGTTGAAATCAACCAAAGCACCCATTTAGATGTTCCTGATGTCTATATTACGGCTCAACAGGAGACCCAAGTATTCTATCTACCCTGGGCCTGCCAAACTAATCCAAATCTGAAAGGTTGGGATGTCGTTTATAAAGTGCCGCCACGTGCTAGACTATCTCCCCGAAAGGAAGAGGATTATGAAGACTATAACCCAGACACATATGAAGGAGAATTCTTCCAAGAGACACGTCTTTCCAAAAAGCGTTTCAAGAACCGGTATACTTCACCCCAAAACATTGAAGTAGACAGCGAAAGTGAATCCCACATCACCCCAGAGGAGGAACAAGAAGAGCCGGAACAAGAAGAGGTTACTGCTGCGGACGACCTCTCAATGCTTGACCGATTACGTAAAGGTGGCCTTCCACATGATGCCACTGAACCCTATGAGCCCGTCATTGATTATAGTGATGATGATGATTATGCATTTATTGATGATACTGATCGAGATTATTAGTAGTGTCAGGTATTCAATTTTTTTATGTTGTACTTGATGATGATACACTTAAGTGATATACATATTATTATTCATGTCGGTATTTTTTTTATGTTGTACTAATTTCGTTTACTCTTTGTCATGGCAGGTGTTGAAAGATGGAAGGGGAGCCGACTGAGGCCAAGGACAAACGTGCCCAAATTGAAGGTGTGCCACACCATCAAGGTAGATCCAGCTTATATCAGTTCGGGCGGAATTGGGTATGTGGTTTGCTTCATGATTAATGCA
Source organism: Triticum dicoccoides (assembly GCF_002162155.2). Classification (NCBI taxonomy): domain Eukaryota; kingdom Viridiplantae; phylum Streptophyta; class Magnoliopsida; order Poales; family Poaceae; genus Triticum; species Triticum dicoccoides. Next base: position 12,336 of record NW_021174745.1, read on the forward strand.
ATTCATTCATCATGCTAGCTTGAGCCCTTTAATTACTAATTTACTTTCTTTCTCTCTTTCAGGCATGCTACAATAAGACGGATAAGGTGCCAGAGGGGTACGACTTGTATGCCATGGCCCACACTGCCTCTTACAAGAAAGTCAAGGGGAAGGCAAGGAAAGGGGAGGAGTTTAACCTGAGCCAGATTCCCTACAATCCAGAGCAGGTGATGATATCTAGTGGCGGGAGGTCCCGTGGCTCCATAGCCATTGATCCAGAGATTGCTCCTGAGACCACGGTGAGTTTAATTTGAATGGACGTTACTTGATAGTCTTAACATTTGAGTGTCATCATGCTAACGAAACATTGGAAATGATCTTTGGTGCAGCGTAACTCCACACAAGCATCACACGATCCTTCTCCAGCTACTGGCATGAGCCAGCCCGCTCCCACACCTTCATGGTCAAGGTAAGTTTCTCTAGTTTTTTTCTTAACAAATGCATAAAGACCTAGACTTAGCTTTATTTCATCCAATATGCTTACCTTAATGACCTAGAGTTAGCTTCTTTTCCTGCAAAATGACTTAATAAGCTTACTGACCTCCAAAACCAGCCATTTTACCTAAGTTAGCTCTAAAATGATCTATACTTAGCTTTGTTTCCTCCAAAATGACCTAAGTTAGTTATAATATGCTTAGATAACTAGGTTTGTTCAATAATGACATGTACT
>NW_021174745.1:13864-14919 GCF_002162155.2 Triticum dicoccoides
GCCGTGTAGTGACGTCGGCTGACATCATTCGGCGGACGGCAAAGGCCTTCCGAAGTTTGCCGTCAGCGGCGGATGGCAAAGGCCTGCCGTTAACCACCTAACGGAGTAACAACGCATTTATTGCCGTCTGCATTCTTTGCCGTCCGCTGCTGATGGCAAAGGCCCCTTTGCCGTCAGCCGCCCGAAGCAGACGGCAACGTAGCTCTTAGCCGTCCCCTACTTTGCCGTCCACTTTTGCCGTCCGCCTCGGACGGCAAAGACCTTTGCCGTCCACTATCCATGCCTTTGCCGTCCGCCATGGCAGATGGCAAAGTAGCTGATTCCTGTAGTGAGATATGTTGATGAAGGACAACTCATCAGGATCGAAGCACGAAGAGGTGAGCTAATAAGTCTGTTTGATAAGGACGGTGATGTATCCAATGAAAACCTCAAGATAGTCTCTATCGTCGGAATGGGAGGATTTGGCAAAACTACACTTGCAAATGCAGTGTATAAGAAGCTTCAAGCACAGTACTGATATAGAGCTTTTGTTTCTGTTGGCCAGAATCTGATGTTGAGAAAGTTTTGAAGAACATTCTTTCTAAACTAATAATGGATTTCAATGCACCAAACATGGATAAGTGGCAGGTCATTGATAAACTCCAAGATTTGCTCAACAATGAGAGGTACACATCAACACCCCCCAGCCCCTGGTGGGAAAAATCCATAGTGGTGATTAGAGTACGTAAAACTTCAAATAGAAGGATTCAATTTCAGTATTTTATTGATTAATAGATGTTAACATTTACTTTGCCATTAGCATGAATATGTGGTTGTTGCACCCACTAATCCACACACATTTAAACAATAAAATGAAAAAAATTTCACAATTTCCGTAAACACAACCCTACACCCTAACTTATTGTTCACCTCATTGTCATCATAATCCAATGAAAAAAAATACAAGTGTTTATTACCAAACGATTCGTTGTTTGGACAACACCATTTTGCACCTAGGGACATGAATGAGTTATTATGAAAACCTACTCTTTTCACAATTTCTGGATTAGATTAAT
>NW_021174745.1:15207-18934 GCF_002162155.2 Triticum dicoccoides
TGATAGGAATATAGCAACATATTATAGATGCCAAAAAATTTCATAAATATCAACATGTTCATCTTGAATTGCTAGCCAAAGCACTATAAAATTCAAACATTACATTCAAAAATAAATTATGTAACAATGGTAAACTTTAGTTCAACAACATTGTTGATTTTACTATTGTTTTGTCATATTTCCAATATATGTCAGCAACATATTTAATATTTGTATTACATCATAAGAAACAAATGATGTAAAAATACCCTCAGTGCAAAATAACATAATGGTCCCAAGGTGGAAAATGTAGTTTTCCCTCTGCATGTGTGTGCGACTATGCCCATGCCTGTGCCATTTACAATTCCAATAGTTTTCACTAATGCATCATAACTGTATTACGGTCTAGAAGAATTTGTCTTACTATTTAGTGTATGATGATCCAGCATTATTTTGATAATAAATTGAAATTTAAATCTATTGTTTAGGGCACAAGTAGGAAGTTACATAAAATTTGGAACAACGAACTCAGTGTCCAAGTCAAATATCAAGTAATCATGACATTAAGGGAATGAAGGGAAGAAATTGACGGAATAGTGCTAGGATTGATATTAAAAACATAATTTGATGGATCCATTCTTAAATCATAAAATGGCGGATCCAAACAGATATATGTTTGTTGTATTGAGTATTATAATTACATTGTGAGAGAATACTACCATATTTACAAACAAAGGTGAACATAGCCAATTTTTACATGTCATTGTTAAATAAATGTTAAAAGAAAACTAAAGACAAAATTAAATGGCATAAAACAATGGAAGTTCTGTAGTAAGGATCCTACTGCTAGACCACAACCGATGTTGGGAAATAAACCACCAGATAACTTGCTTCAACTTTCTTCTAACCTCCACCATAATATCTTGTCGATCCACATGTGGACAAACTCAAAGCTCTATAGATAATTAGAAAACACAAAGCTCTATAGATAATTAGAAAACTGAAACCACATTTATTATGACCATAGGAGTTTTGGCCTATAGATAATTAGAAAACTCTTTTATTACTACAAAGCCATGTGGACCAACTCAAAGCTCTATTGATAATTATGATCATAGAAGTTTATAACTCACGGTGGCTATTGGCCCTCGTGTCGAAGCTCTATGCACCATCGGCAGCGATGGTAGGAATGGCATGCTCCTCGTGCAGGAAGTTCACGTGAGTTGTCGGGGACAGTCCTCCAAAAAGCCCTGCCATTGTAGCATTTTTTCTTCCAAGGTAGCGATATTAGGACCTCCCACCATGGCATGTGAATTTCCTGCAATGGTAGTAGAATTCATTGCCATGGTAGCATTTTGCTCTAGGTGATCTAGGTGAGCCTTGGTAAGGTTCGCCACCTCACCCTTGTCGTTCCGGTCCTGCTCCTCCTTGCAACAATCTCTAACACAATGCATAAGCTTGTCGCAATACAGAGAATTGCCTTTGTGGCAGTCACCAGATCCACCACCATCGTCAGACCTGTTGTCACAAACCTTGTCACCCTGAGTGAAAATATGTGGGTGCAATGAAATTTGTCCAACACTAACATCACGACCAAATAGTTATGTGAACCGATCTTCCATTTCCTTACAAAGGGTCGTAGCATGGAATAACTGTGTGAATCTTCCATCTTCCTTGCCATATTTTATATAGATCATTACATATGCACCACAACATTAAACAATATCGAGAATAAGGGATACCACTGGTATAAGACATTCAGATTTAGAAATAGCTTCCAACATCACCATTCAGCATGATACAAATGCATCTAGCTTTTACAATACCCTTAATCCATTTACACCAATTTGAAGAGAAAGCTCTTCATTCACAAAGTTTGTAGAAGGCAATCATAACTTTGCCAAGATTTCTCAAAATAATAATGTAAAATTACCTGGATTGATTCATTGAGAATAATTTTTCCTTCCATGATAAACCTATCCGGGCATAAAATTCCCCTTCATAGAATTATCTTATCTTATCTACAACCATCCATACCTTGATGATGAGAAATTATTTACAAATATTAGATCCAACATTAAATAAGAAAATTAGTTGGTATTGTTGAACCTTCATTGCATCGACCAAATTTAGCAAAAGGGTTAGGCCATTTTAAGGGAGTAAAGAGGCAACAGTTTATGCTAAAAGTCAGTAAACATGGCTATCGGATCAACCCTAATGACCTCCAAAAACACATGATAAAACTCAATTGGAAACCCATCCTGCTCGGTAGCTTTAACATATTCCAAATCGGAAAATGCATCCTTGACCTCCTCGGGCAAAACGGCCCTAAAGTACCACTTTCAACATGTGATACATTAGAAATATCATTGGGTCAAATTTCATCAGGCATATGAAGTAAATATGACTCGTGTTTCTTGCACCCCCCCCCCCGCCACCGCGATGTCACACCCTAGCTAGTCATGCATTAGAGTGTTGCATCATGTCTATGTCTTTCATCAGAAACTTGAAATGGGGATCACAGAACCCCCAGCCCCCTCTGAAACCAACTAGGGTTTACTAAAAATATTTTCAATGAACCTAAAATGCCCTTCTAAAATGTCCATCATTTTTGCCTTGGTTCAGAGCCTCCGCCAAAAGTGGTGCACAATTTTCTAGGTCATCCTAGGGTTCTTGAATTAAATCATAAGTATTTGAGTCTGGGCATTTAAATTATATAAATTATTTTAAATGATCAAATATTCCCAAACTAAAATGTTCCATGCTAAATATATTCCAGTTAGTGGCCATGAGCAGTTTGGGGAATTTTGAAGTTGTCTAGGTATTTTTAGTAAGTCCACAAAGTTACAGAATAAATAAAAAAGATAAATAAAAGAGAGAGAGAGGGAACTAACCTGGCAGCCCACCTAACCAGCCCACCAGCCGGCCCAGCCCAGCAGCCGCTCCAGCGAGCTGCTTGCCTTCGCCAGGCAGGCAGGCAGGTGCTCGACGGCGACGCCAGCGCGCGCCATGCAGCCGCCCGCCGCCCTGCTTCCTCCCCTCGCCTCGCTGCTGGCCTGGACGACCTCCACGTCGTGTCCCGAAGCCCGTGGACACATCCATTCGCCCCCTGCCTCTCTTCCTCGCTCTCCCACGCCATGGCCGACGCCACCGCAGCCGCACCGTCGCCGTAGTCGAGCTCTCCGTCGTCCTTGCGCCGCGCCACCGTGTCCAGGAGCTCCGCCGCCCGCCTCTTCTTCGATTTAGCCGAGCCCCGAGCGCTCGCTTGCCCCGAGGCCTCTGCACCGACCTCGCCGTCTCTGCCGTCGCCGGAGATCCCCTTCAACATCACCGCTGCACCAGCACGTCCCCGACCGCGCCGTTTGCTTCCTCGAGATCGCCGTGAGCCCAGCTACCTCTCCCCCCTTTCCTTTCTCGCTTTCGAGCCCGTAGCGACTGCACAAAGCTCACCTGCACGCGCCGCCGCGGAGCTCGTCGCCGACGTGACTCCGGCCACCAACTGGCCACAACACCATGTCCAACGCACTCACCGCACTCGCAGGAACCCGTAGCACCTCACCACCAGCCTCGCCGTGCCCCGTAGCTTAGAGTTCATCATCACCCGAACTCCGGCGACCGCCAAGGTCGTCGCCGGCGCCGTTTCCGGCCACCCCGAGCTCAACTAACTCCACCAAAAGCTGCGGTTTGCTCCCAGCTACACGTAGATGCCCTCTGTGGCTCTTTTGGTCGCCGGAATGCACAAAACCAC
>NW_021174746.1:0-950 GCF_002162155.2 Triticum dicoccoides
ACTCATGTGTTATGAACTGTTTTTAATATTGTATGAACATTTTAAAAATAGATGGTGAAATGTTTTTAACATACGATGAATATTTTTACATATGGTGAATATTTTTAAAATACATTTAACATCTTTTTAGAAGCATTGAAATTTTTTGAATACACACTCAGCATTTTCTATAAAAAATTAAGTAGGGTCTTATACCGTTTCAGAAACACCAATAAAGTCCAACAACTTTATAATGTTTTAGAAAAAGAAAGACGTCAAGCAAATATGTGCTTTGATGCGAAGCAAATTTGAGAGAGAGAGAGAGAGAGAGAGAGAGAGAGAGAGAGAGAAAGAGAGAGGGAGACGGAGAGAGGGAGAGGGAGAGGGAGAGGGAGAGGGAGATGGCCTTGCCGCCATCTTAATCTCTGCCCCTGTTTTGTTAATTGACCAGGCATGGCTGCACATCAGCTGTGCTTGCCTTCTTGTCGTCCTCATTGCTGCCATCCATGCCTTGTGTGTCTGTCTTGTTTGGATGTATGGCTACTAGCTCGCTTCTTGCTACGTACCATGGCGGCCTTAATTAGATGTTATCTCAGATGCTTTCTTAGACCCTTATTCAAGGTGAAGTCATTCCTTTTCTGTAAACAGTCTGTGCGACTCATGTATTATGAACTGTTTTTAATATATGATGAACATTTTAAAAATTGATGGTGAAATGTTTTTAAACATATGATGAATATTTTTATATATGGTGAATATTTTTAAAATACATTTAGCATCTTTTTAGATTCATTGAAATTTTTTGAATACACACACAACATTTTCTATAAAAAATTAAGTAGGGTCTTATATCGTTTCAGAAACACCAACAAAGTCCAACAACTTTATAATGTTTTAGAAAAAGAAAGACGTCAAGCAAATATGTGCTTTGATGCGAAGCAAATTTCAGAGAGAGAGAGAGAGAGAGAGAG
>NW_021174746.1:9097-9687 GCF_002162155.2 Triticum dicoccoides
GGGGGGGCGAGGGAGAGAGGGAGAGGGAGAGGGAGAGGGGGAGGGAGAGGGAGAGGGAGATGGCCTTGCCGCCATCTTAACTTATGCCCCTGTTTTGTTAATTGACTAGGCATGGCTGCACATCAGCTGTGCTTGCCTTCTTGCCATCCTCATTGCTGCCATCCATGCCTTGTGTGTTTGTCTTGTACGGATGTATGGCTAGTAGCTCGCTTCTTGCTATGTACCATGGCAGCCTTAATTAGATGTTATCTCATATGCTTTCTTAGACCTGTATTCAAGGTGAAGTCATTCCTTTTCTGTAAACAGTCTGTGCGACTCATGTATTATGAACTGTTTTTAATATATGATGAACATTTTGAAAATAGATGGTGAAATGTTTTTAAACATACGATGAATATTTTTACATACGGTGAATATTTTAAAAATACATTTAACATCTTTTTAGATTCATTGAAATTTTTTGAATACACACTCAACATTTTCTCTAAAAAATTAAGTAGGGTCTTATATCGTTTCAGAAACACCAACAAAGTCCAACAACTTTATAATATTTTAGAAAAAGAAAGACGTCAAGCAAATATGTGCTTTGA
>NW_021174746.1:10046-10562 GCF_002162155.2 Triticum dicoccoides
AGGCATGGCTACACATCAGCTGCGCTTGCCTTCTTGCCGTCCTCATTGCTGCCATCCATGCCTTGTGTGTCTGTCTTGTTCGGATGTATGGCTAGTAGCTCGCTTCTTGCTACGTACCATGGCGGCCTTAATTAGATGTTATCTCAGATGCTTTCTTAGACCCGTATTCAAGGTGAAGTCATTCCTTTTCTGTAAACAGTCTGTGCGACTCATGTATTATGAACTGTTTTAATATATGATGAAGATTTTAAAAATAGATGGTGAAATGTTTTTAAACTTACGATGAATATTTTTATATACGGTGAATATTTTTACAATATATTTAACATCTTTTTAGATGCATTGAAATTTTTTGAATACACACTCAAAATTTTCTATAAAAATTAAGTAGGGTCTTATATCGTTTCAGAAACACCAACAAAGTCCAACAACTTTATAATGTTTTAGAAAAAGAAAGACGTCAAGCAAATATGTGCTTTGATGCGAAGCAGATTTGAGAGAGAGAGAGAGAGAGAG
>NW_021174747.1:0-3561 GCF_002162155.2 Triticum dicoccoides
CTGAAACAAAAACACATGCTCATCAAAGTAAACGTGCCGGGAAGTGAACACACGGTGGGAGACGGGATCGTAGCACCGATATCCCTTGGAGTTGGAAGGGTAGCCGATGAAGATGCAAGCGACAGAACGAGGTGCTAGTTTGTGAGGAGCGGAGTCCGCGGTGCTAGGATAGCAAAGGCACCCGAAAATACGCAAGTCATCATAAGATGGGGGCGAACTGAAGAGAAGATGGTGATGTGCATAGTTCCACCGTGGGCGGCAAGGGCAAAAGTTAAGGAGAAGTGAAGCAGTAGCGTGTGCATCTGGCCAGAAACGAGGCGACACATTAGCGTGGAATAGGAGCGTCCGAACGCAGTCATTTCGAGTGCGAAGGACGCGTTCGGCTCGACCGTTCTGCTGTGAAATATACGGGCATGTGAGAGGAAAAACTGTGTCGTGGTGCGACAGAAAAGTGCGGAAAGCAAGATTGTCGAACTCTTTTCCATTGTCAGTCTAAAGAGCAAGGATGGGACGCCCAAACTGCGTGCTGACATAGGAGTAAAAAGTAGACAAAGTGGAGAGTGCATCCGACTTTCGTCGTAAAGGAAATGTCCACACATAGTGAGAATAATCATCAAGAATAACCAGATAATATAAATAGCCCGAATTACTAGGAACCGGAGAGGTCCACACATGACTATGAATCAACTGAAAAGGAAAAGAAGCTATGGTGGTGGAGTTATTAAACGGAAAGCGAACATGTTTGCCGACACGACAGGCATGACACGTGTGATCTTCTATCTTATTACAACTGAAACTGAAACTCCTGAGAATATGACGAAGTGTGACGGGGTTGGGATGACCCAAATGAGCATGCCAGAGATCGACGCCGACGGAGAGAGCAACCGGTGAGGTGGTGGAGGTGGACGGTGGATGCACCGGATAGAGCTCGTCGAGGTTGTCACATCGGTGGAGTACCATCCTGGTTCGAGCGTCCTTGACACAAAAACCAGGCCCGTCAAATTCAACAGTAACAGGATTTTCACGAGTTAAACAATGAACGGAAACAAGATTCTTAATAAGATGAGGTGAGACAAGTATGTTAGACAAGGTAATAGGATAGAAGTAGAAGGAAAAGAAATGCGCCCGACATGTGTGATAGGTAGTGTGGAACCGTCGTCGACAATGATGCGGCGGTCGGTGGTGACAGGAGTGAAGGAGGCAAGATTACCAAGATTACCAGGAGTCCGGCCAACAGTGATAGTTCGGCTATCCGGACACCCCTAATCCAGGACTCCCTCAGTAGCCCCTGAACCAGTTTTCAATGATGAAGAATCCGGTGCACATATTGTCTTCGGCATTGCAAGGCGGGTTCCTCCTCCGAATATTTCATAGAAGATTTTGAACACAAGGATAGTGGCCGACTCTGCAAAACAAGTTGCACATACCACCGTAGAGAGAATAACCTTTGCACAGATCTGCTGACGTATTCCGCGGCGTGACATCACACCACGGCCAGGCCTTTATACGAATCATTTTTACTGTCCCACCTCAGCGCGTTTAGCGAGGCGGTTTCTTTGGAATGTCTTATTAGAGCGGAGATCGTGCCCCCCTTATTCCGGGATCCTCATCAATAAGGGCGTGGGTAACCCAGTCGTGCCCGTTGGCACGCCTCCTCCATCGAAGGCGAGTCCCGAACGGTCACGGGGAGGGCTCTTGGTATTCAACCTCTTTATAACGAGACCAAGGCCCGCTCCTTTCTTTCAATCTCAATCGAATCCGCCCCTCGCCTCGAGTTCCAACACCCAAAGCTCCAGATTTAGGCGCTTCAGACCTTCAACGATGTCCAGCTCGGACATGCACGGCCGGTGGATCTGTTCCTCCATCACGGAAGAAGATGTGCTAAAGCTGAGAGACACCAGGTATCTAACCGGCGAAATTTCGCATAGGCTACCTGCCCAAGGGCAGGTTATTCCCACTCCCGAGCCTGGTGAGAGCGTGGTGTTCGTGTCTCACTTCCTTCGAGGTTTAGGCTTCCCGACGGACCCCTTCGTGAGGGGGCTCATGTTTTATTATGGGCTGGAATTCCACGACTTGGATCCGGAGTCCATCCTCCACATCTCGTCGTTCATTGTCGTATGTGAAGCCTTCCTCCGCATTACCCCTCACTTCGGATTGTGGCTCAAGACCTTCAAAGTGGAGCCGAAGATGATCAAGGGGCATCAGGTAGAGTGTGGAGGGGCTGGTATAAGCAAGAATGCTGACGCTCCATGGCCCGAGGGCTCTTTTCAAGAGGAGCTCAATTTATGGCAACAGGAGTGGTTTTATATCACCGCTCCTAGGGGCACCAAATGGGCGGCGCCACCTGCCTTCCGCTCGGGTCCTCCACTGCGGCAGGCGTCATGGGTCAATAAAGGGCTCGTCCGGGGACCGTCCAAGGACGTACCTCTGTTGCAGGGCCGTATTAGAGACATCCTAGAGAGAGAGATCAATCTGGTCGTAATAGTGCAGGTCATGCTGATTCGTCGCACCTTTCCCTGCAAACGTCACCCCCTCCGCCTATATGAGTTTAATCCGGAGGGACCACGAGCTCTCCAACATTTTATGGGCGCAACGCCCGTGGAGATGTACCAACTGTTCTTCGGATCACAAGCAATGTGTCTGGACTTAACCGAGGACGCAGGTCCGAGCTGCAATCGCGGAGATACTCAAGTAAGTAGTCCTGTACCCGGACATGCTATCCGCATATTTATCATAAACTTGCCCTTAAAAGAGCTATCCTTTAAACAGGAGTGGATAGCAGAAGCAAAACTGATCAGGTGTCCGGCCCCCCTCCCTGAGACCATGCCGGATCTTGTATTAACCAAGATGCTAGAGGTTGTGCCTTTTGAAGAAGGCAAAGGGGGGAACAGGGGAACTACTACCTACGTGAGGGAGGCTATCAAGAAAGGGGGGATCGAGAATCCCTCCCTCCAAGGGGAGAAGAGGACCGCTTCTGAAGATCCGGAGACCAAAGCCTCGAAGCGGGGGAAGAAATCTTCGCCAAAGGGTCATGTGGCGGGAGATGCCCCGGCCGCACTATTTCCCCAAGGAGATCAGCCCTCCAGCGAGCCGTAAGTAAAGGGGGGGTGTTTTTTTCTTAAAAGAGAGACATCCCCGTTTTATTTCTGAAGGTAACCGAAAGTTTACCTTGTAGTTCGGATCTCAGCCCTTCACAGCAGAGCTCGTCTTCAGGGGATCTTGCTCCGGAGATGATGGAGATCGAAACGCCTCCGCCTGCCGTACCGTTATGTGAGGCGGACGACCCTGAGGTGTCGTCGCAGAGGGCTTCTCCGAATCCGGCGGGGCCAGAAGGCAGCCGTATGTCCCCTCAAAGCCCTCCGTGTTCGGCCTTCGAAAAAGGCCACCAGACGAGTCCGGCACCAACGGGTGTACGGTCAGAGGAGCTGAAGGATCTGCTCGGGCGAGCGTCTATCTCGGAGGATCACCGTACGTTAATGGGTACGGTGATTGAAAGGATTTCATCCGCTGAGAGCGGATTGCATGAAGCCGTCGTAAGTTTACTGACGGGTTTTGAGGTAC
>NW_021174748.1:0-1824 GCF_002162155.2 Triticum dicoccoides
CGACCACTCAAATTCATGAATTATGTTGGCTGGTAGAAAGGAACCATGAATATTCTAAAGGTGCTTTTGGACTAGGACTATTCCAAAATTGTACTCCCTCCGTTCCTTTTTACTTCGCATATATTGTGTCGAGTCAAACTTTATAAACTTTGATCAAATTTATATAAAAAAATATCAACATCTACAATATCAAATATACATAATATGAAACTACATTCCATAATGAATCTAAAGATACTCCTTTGGCATTGTAAATGTTGATATTTTTTTCTATAAGTTTGGTCAAACTAGAGATATTTTAAGTTCAGATAAAAGTTATATGCAGACTAAAAAGAAATGGAGGGAGTATGTGCGACTCTTGGTCAGTGAATCCAGTCAGTATACTGCTTCTTTTTATAACATATACTGCCATATTCTTTACCCGCAAGGCAAGTTTGGAAGGTCTGAACAAATGATTCAAAACGTGTTGTTTTCTTCCATGATTCAAATAATCTGAAGAAACATGATGCAATTATGATGAGAATAAACCAACAGGCGAACAGAAAAATCAGTCAGCATGTAACACCTCATCATACTCTTCGCAAACAGAGAAATCAGGCCTCAATGAAATAACTTCGGATTTGACAATAGTTTTCTATTGAACATTTGTTTAAGTTTTTTTATTTTCAGTTTAAACTGTAATAAATGAGTACATCCGCAAATGCTATGTGGGAAGACAAGTTATTTATAACTGAAAATATGAAGGCAAATTACTAATAGTGCATCATTACTTGCCTGATTATGAATACACAATTTCATACACATATATTTTACATTAATCATAATAGATTTTTTTTAAAAGATGGAATGTCAACTCAACAGCAGCACACACAGCATCACAACTAAAACATGAAACAAATTTCACCGAAATGCATTAATAGGGCGCGGCGTGCCGCCGCGCGGGCATGGCTAGTACAAACTAGCGGCGTCCGACACGAACGCTGCTAGTTTTTATGGACTAGCACTGTCTAGCGCGGGCCATTGGTGTCATACTAGCTGCACGCTTTGGGAAGCCGGCCGGTCAACACTTATAAACGCCGCTAATCAGGGGTGTCCCCACTAGTGATACTCTCAAGTTTTGATATCCTCCCCGCCTGATACATCATTTCACCGAGATTTGGTTGGCCCTGTCTTTTCTCATCACAACATCTTCTAGTTCGCTTGGATACGATAACATGACACAAGGTCGGGGAGAATTTTGCTGGAATCAAACCAAACATGGATCATCCACTGTCGGCTGTATGTACCGGAAGCTTTCGCACTAGGAGATTTGAGTAGACAATGATGATGAGCAATTAGAATTTAAATATCGCACTGAACTTAAGATTTTCATGTGATACATTTACCGAAGTGTTGTGCTGATGAAGGACAATCTCTCACGCCACAACTTGCAAGGAAACAAGAAAGGTAGTTTTTGTGCTTAAGACGAGAGAATTAAGCACCTCTTCTTTCCATGTACGTTCGTGCTTTTCACGTGGCTAGTCATCCAAATAGCGTCAAACTTGCTTCCACAAAGAAGTGGTGCCAATATATTTGCACGCTAATAAGGATGAGAGCATCTGCCTTATTATGACTGTTTTGCTTATGTAGAAATGATATATTTTTAATGGTAGAACTTCTTCTCCCTTGCACGTTATCTACCGTGTACGCATAAGATTCATACATGGTCTATGCTACATAGAATGACATGACGACCGTTGTTCACGGTGGTATCTATGCAGTTGGAGCACATGACAATTTTATCTAGGATAAGTGATAGCATAGTCTTCGAATAGGACCTCCACC
>NW_021174749.1:0-2181 GCF_002162155.2 Triticum dicoccoides
GCAGTATGGCCGGGTACATCTAGGCATCGAGTCAGGCGAACCACTTGATTAAGGTCGCGAGTGGCCATCTGAAAGCACAATCATAATGCAAAGGCATTAGAATTTCTAGCGAAATTTCGGCAGCATAACAGCTGTAAATGCTCAAGAAGGATTTTGAGACATTTGACAAAGGATTTCATACACACTCAACATCATCATATCAAAGTTCTGGATCCATTCTAACAACATAATGTGGTAGTAGAACTGAACTAGGCTTGTATCCATCAAACTTATAAGGTACTACTGATTAGTAACTCGTGATCCTGATAGAGAGAACAGATCCTAATTCCTTAACCCCCGGTAGAAGAATGGACTGACTCAGATCAGAAAGTCATAAGGTATAAGGAGTAAAAGAGCCTTACGTTCCAACCCACAAACAATTCCCCTACATATATCTAAAGAATTTCTAGACTCAACATCGACCAGTTTGGCTTGGAGAACCTACAGGCAGTCCGGCTCTGATGCCAACGCTGTCAGGACCCCGACTCGAGGTCACATCGATCTAGCTGGTAACACCTCATATCACTTTGCGGCCTCACGCACGGTATTCCCACGGGTGTCGTCTTACCTTTTTCCGGGACCGTTTGCGCCTTTTGGCTCACGTATATGATAGTGTCGCTAGCATCCATATGATAAAGAGCCCGGGCTGACATGACTAGTCGTAAACCCAAAGTGGCACAGACTTACAGGGACAGGCATCCATGACCCAGCTTCGAACGTGTCGGTCATCAGCAAGTGGGTCCGGGCTGTAGCACTGGGCTAGCAGGACTCCGGTAAACCGGGCTGTAGCGGGCTAACAGGACTCCGGTGCTCAAAGCGTGACATTTCCCCGAAGGGACAGACACAGGAACGAAGAAGGACACATGCCGGCCAACCTAAGTGTTCCAGAGCAGTAGCAAGCTACCATGGCTCAGCGGTAACACTAGGAGACATTTCCCGGTAAGAGAGGCTACCAAAGATAAACAACTAGATAGTCAGATCCCACACATACCAAGCATTTCAATCATACACACAATATGCTCGATATGTGCAAATACAACGAAGCATCACAACATGACTCTATGACACAAGTACTTTATTTAAGGCTCAGTGAGCCATACATAACATACACAAAGGTACGGGTCTCACGACCCCACATACAAGTCATACAGTCATACAAACCAACAGCGGAAGTAACTTGTCTGAGTACAGACAACTAGTAAAATAAAAGAGGCTTGGAAAGCCTAGCTATACTACGTGGTCCTTCACAAGCTCAGGGTCACCACCTGGGTCTTTAGCCTACTCGTTGATGTCAACGTCTACATAGAACCCATCAGAAGGGGTTGCAGCGTCCTATGTAAAAAATGTAGATTATAGCAACATGAGTACAAAGGTACTCAGCAAGACTTACATCAGCTCCTACATACATGCATAGTATCAAGAAGGGTTGGTGGAGTTATTGCAGCAAGCCAGCTTTGACTCTTGGCTAGACTATCCTACGATACTCCAACTTGAAATGGTTTTGCGCACACGAGTCCACTACTCACCACTTCAATACACTACCGAGGATCCACCTCCGTCTTCCTACGGAAGAGCCATCCTCGGCACTCACACTTATCTTGAGGCTTTTAACAGTTTCCATTTACTTGTCTATGAACTGTATAGGCAACCAAGTAGTCCTTTACCGCAGACGCGGCTATTCGAATAGATCATGTTAACCCTGCAGGGGTGTACTTCTTCATACATGTTTCCACCACTTAGCGTCTGCACACGACATGTGCTCGGCAGACTTCAAGCGAAAGCCGACGTGGGTGTAGACCACGACCTACCTAAACACTTAAGCCTCTAGTCCAGGTTTATCGCCTATTCAGGTTCCATCCGCAGGGAGTCCGGCCAGGGTTTCCCATACGGCCCCGAACGATGTGAACAGGGTTCCCGAGATACCTAACGGGTATTCGGTACACCGTGCCACGTACCTACCGCATCACAGCCCACCCCTACGGTCAGCGCTGTCCACGGCCTCCAGTAGGCTACAAACACCAGAAACTACTTGCAACTCCTGGACAGAGAGCTAGGGTGAATAAGAAGTCGAGCGGGGTCATATTTCAGGGCCCAATGCATGGTAGTAGCTGTATCTTAAATCACGCATACAGATCTCAGTGC
>NW_021174750.1:0-1011 GCF_002162155.2 Triticum dicoccoides
CTTATTATTGGGCCAGGCCCATGTAATTTCGAAATACATAAGTATAGGCTATTTTTAGAGTCCGTATGTGTGGGGAAACAAGAGATAGGGTTGATTTCGGACCCCTCCACCAAGGGCCACGAAATTCCCCCCTCTTCCTCCATATATACAGCCCTTAGGGCATCGTTTAGACTTTGGGTTTTGTTTAGATTAAAAGTTCGCCATAGCTGCAACTTCGCGTACTTCGTTTGTGTTCAACGACCAGACAAAGGCGTCACAGAACCCCACCTTGATCAATAAAGCTTCCATCTTATATTCGCAATATCCAGATTGCAATCTTAGTTTCTTGCTTGTTCTTCGTTTGCTCGCAGGAAACAGACCCTCGTGGTCAGGTTGATCGTGCTCCGGCGTGGTCAATAACCTCTCGGAGTTGGTTTAGCGATTGCGAAGGCGCGACGTCCTCGCACGTTCGTAGTCGGATCGTCAAAGTCGACTTCCACCAAAGCGAAATCCACCATCTCATCGAAAGACGGGACACCTTTGCCTCTATCAAAAGGCATATATAAACCATGAGGATTGAGTCGTGACTTAGCTTTTTGACATGTAGTGCAGCGAGCAATAAAACGCTCAACATCCCGTCTCATCTTTGGCCAAAAGAAATGTGTAGCAAGTATGTCCTCCGTCTTCTTCACGCCAAAGTGTCCCATTAATCCTCCTCCATGCGCCTCCTGCAACAACAAAAGACGAACGGAGCTAGCTGGAATGCATAGCTTGTTAGCACGAAACACAAATCCATCGTTAACAACAAACTTGTTCCACATTCTTCCTTCTTTACAATTCTGCATTACATCTTTAAAATCAGCATCATGCACATATTGATCTTTGATGGTCTCCAAACCAAATATTTTGAAGTCAAGTTGTGAAAGCATAGTATAGCAACGAGACAATGCATCAGCAATAACATTTTCTTTTCCCTTCTTGTGTTTAATGACATAAGGGAAAGTCTCAATGAATTCAACCCATTTAGCATGT
>NW_021174751.1:0-795 GCF_002162155.2 Triticum dicoccoides
TGTTCAGTATGCAGCATTCAAAGCGACGCCATAAATTTCTAACATGTTCTCACATCATTTCCTGTTTTTCGGTCATTTACCTAATTGTTTAGAGAGCTAAATGACCGTGAAATTGAAAATCACTACAAAATGAACTCTGAAAATGTTGAAACTTGGCATGGTATTATCATTTCACCCGCATAGCATGTGCGAAAGTGTAGAGAGGGTCACAAAAAAACTGGACGCACTTCGTGTACAAACTGGACAAACTCTTTCGGAGTATCAGGGTTTCAGACGAGAACTCATCTGTTACACGGGCACTTCAATGTTTTTTAAACTTATTTGAACTCCGGACTTCTTTCGTGTTTAGTATGCAGCATTCAAAGCGACATCATCAATTTCCAACATGTTCTACCATCATTTGTTGTTTTTCGATCATTTACCTAATTGTTTAGAGAGATAATGACCGTGAAATTGAAAATCACTACAAAATGAATTCTAAAAATGTTGAAACTTGGCATGGTATCATCATTTCACCCGCATAGCGTGTGCGAAAGAGTAGAGAGGGTCACGACAAAAACTGGACGCACTTCGTGTACAAACTGGACAAACTCTTTCGGAGTATCAGGGTTTCAGACGAGAACTCATCTGTTACATGGGCACTTCAATGTTTTTAAACTTATTTGAACTCCGGACTTCTTTCGTGTTCAGTATGCAGCATTCAAAGCGACGTCATCAATTTCCAACATGTTCTGACATCTTTTGTTGTTTTTCGGTCATTTACCTAATTGTTTAGAGAGCTAAATGACCGTGAAA
>NW_021174752.1:0-2451 GCF_002162155.2 Triticum dicoccoides
CCACCTTGCACTGCCCGACACGTGTGACACGTGTTCGTGCCGACGAAGAGGGAGGCCGCAAGATACGCCTAAGCGTGACCCGCCGCCACCGGATGTTGTCTCCGCCGTCGTAGCTATGACGAGTCATCGTTGCTCGTCGAGTGCGGCGCCGGCTCCATGGTTATGACGAGTCGTCGTGACTCGTCGAGCGCCGCGCCGCCGCCGACGCGTCGAACGGACCATGTCGCCGAGTCCCGGTCAGCCCATGGGGCCTCCAGCAAGACAGCGGCGAAGGAGACCTCGCGATGCGGCGGAGCCTCGCCCAGGCGCCGCCGATGGTGTAGGTAGAAAGAGTGGCGCACTAGATGGCGCGGAGTCGAACGATGCGGGTCGACAAGTCCCGACTAGTCCATGGCGCCTCCATGGACTGGTGAGACGGGGCGAGTAAGGCCTCGCGATGCGGGGGAGCCTCGCCCAGGCGCGGACGATGGTGTAGGTAGAAGGAGTGCACCGAGTCGATCGATGCGTGCCGCCGAGTCCCAACCAGTCCATGGCGTCTCCATGAACCGGTGTGACGGGCGAGTAAGGCCTCGCGATGCGGCGGTGCCTCGCCTTGGCACCGCTGACGGTGTAGGTAGAAGTGGTGCGCCGAGTCGATCGATGCGTGCCGCCGAGTCCCCGCACAATGATGTTGTTGCCGGCGGACACGACGACGGAGGGTACACTAGGGACCGCGCACGGTCGATGGCCTCGGGACGTCGTCGTCTTTCATGGAGAGTTCACCGGGGTCGCCCATGGGCGGCAGCCCTGGCACATCATCGTCTGCGCCAAGAGTGCGCCGAGGGTTGCGCATGGGCGGCAACCCGGCACGTCGTCGCGGGGATCATCGCCGGTGAGTAGTGCACCGGGGTCTACCAATGAGCGGCAACCCCGACACGGCGTCGATCGCCTTCAACGATCCAAAACGGAGGCGACGGCCCGCTTCGTCTCCGGCCACCACCATCGAGAGAGGAGAGGTGGGATGCGAGGGAGAGATTAGTTTTGATGCTCACCTTGGGAGAAGACGATCGGCATGCTCGCGTCTTTGCTGGTGCACGCGCTCCTCGCGTACGGCGCCGGCTATGCTACCTCCCTCCCGGCCGTCTACTCCAGAAGGCAGCCGAGCTCGCGTCGATCTCCTGGCTGATGCGTGATGCTTGAGGCTTGCTATGGATGGATGATGAATGGATCTCTTGGTGGCTCCCCGTGGGTGCTTCGTGCGTTGCCCTACGTGCTTCCTTACGATGCGTCGTGGATCCCCCCTCTTGCGCTGGGCAGGGACTGCTCTATTTAGAGAAAAGTCCACATTTCAACCCTCAACTAACCACGGCGTTTGATTGTCAACCCTCAATTCTAAAATCGGTCGGATTTCAACCCTGAACTTGTCACACTGTCCACTTTACCCCCCTTGACTCGGTTTGAGGCTAGTCAAGTGGTTTTGACCCGGTGAAAGCTGACTGGGCAGCCCAGTCAGCATGCCACGCACACAGGTCCAACCTATTTTTTGCGAGTGAGGTCCAACCTTATCCCCATCTCTCTCTCGTTTGTTCAGTCTCACCCCGATCCAAATCGACCTGCCGCCGCGTTGGTCGCCGCCGCCTGGGACGCCGCCGCCCGCAGCCACGACCTCCTCGCCGGCGACCGGTAACCGGGCGCGCCTCCACCGCCGCCTGGGACGCCGCCGCCCGGGGCCAGCACCTCCACCGCCGCCTGGGACGCCGCCGCCGGCGGCCACCACCTCCACAGCGGCCTGGGACGCCGCCGCCCGCGGCCACCACCTCCACCGCGGCCTGGGACACCGCCGCCCGCGGCCACCACCTCCACCTCCACCGCAGGTTTGCCCTCTCTTCCCTCCCTTCCTCCCTCTGTTTCCCTTAGATTTTAGTTGATGCTGCTAACCCTAGCCGCCGGCGAGCTGCTGCTGCTAGCTTGGGCGAGTTGTTGGTGCTGCCACCGCCAGCAAGCTGCTAGCTTGGGCTAGCTGCTGCTGCTGGTCCTGCCCTTGCACCCCTTGTTAATAGTGATTCCCCCCCTCTCTCTGTTGCTGAAACCGTAGTAATGATTTCTTATTCTGTTTTCTCATCTCTTGTAGATTGAATGGATCCTCTGGATTTCTTTGTTGTGCGATTCCATTTCAATGGTGCATTTGTGCGTGAGGGTCAAAATTTGGAATATGTTGGAGGCAGCGAGGAAATTGCTCATGTATCCGATTGGAAGAGATGTTGAGTGCAATTGGAAGAGATGCAAACCATCAGATGTATCCGATAGCGTGGGCACTTGTAGACAAAGAGACCAATGAAACCTGGGATTGGTTTGTTAGCCTGTTGTGCTCAGACTTAAAACTTGGAGATGGATCGGACTATGTTATTATTTCTGATCAGCAGAAAGTAATTCTCTTTTAATCACATTTTATCATATTACATTGTGTTGTAT
>NW_021174753.1:0-1487 GCF_002162155.2 Triticum dicoccoides
AATTTTACACTAGAGTGGAACTAGTTCTACAAGCTAGTTCCAATAATTTTACACTAGTGTTTAACTAGCTCTACAAGCTAGTTCAAATAATTTTACTCTAGAGTTGAACTAGCTATACAAGCTAGTTCAAACAATTCTACACTATATTTTGAACAAGATCTATAACCTAGGTCAAATAATTTTACACTAGAATTGAACTAGCTCTACAAGCTAGTTCAAATAATTTTACACTAGAGTTGAACTAGCTATACAAGCTAGTTCAAATAATTTTACACTAGAGTTGAACTAGCTATATAACCTAGTACAAATAATTTCACAGTAGAGTTGAACTAACTCTACAAGCTAGTTCAAATAATTTTACACTAGATTTGAACTAGCTCTATAACCTAGTACAAATAATTTTACAGTAGAGTTGAACTAGCTCTACAAGCTAGTTCAAATAATTTTACTCTAGAGTTGAACTAGCTATACAAGCTAGTTCAAATAATTTTACACTAGAGTAGAACTATCTCTATAACCTAGTACAAGTAATTTTACACTAGAGTTGAACCAGCTCTTCAAGCTAGTTCAAATAATTTTACACTATAGAGTTGAACAAGATCTATAACCTAGTTCAAATAATTTTACACTAGAGTTAAATTAGCTCTACAAGCTAGTTCAAATAATTTTACACTAGAGTTGAACTAGCTATATAACCTAGTACAAATAATTTCACAGTAGAGTTGACCTAACTCTACAAGCTAGTTCAACTAATTTTACACTAGAATTGAACTAGCTCTACAAGCTAGTTCAAATAATTTTGCACTAGAGTATAACTAGCTCTATAACCTAGTACAAATAATTTTACACTAGAGTTGAACTAGCTCTACAAGCTAGTTCAAATAATTTTACACTAGTGTAGAACTATATCTACAAGCTAGTTAAGATATTTTTACACTAGAGTAGAACTAGCTCGACAAGCTAGTTCAAATAATTTTACACTAGAGTTGAACTAGCTATACAAGCTAGTTCAGATAATTTTACACTAGAGTTGAACTAGCTATATAACCTAGTACAAATAATTTCACAGTAGAGTTGACCTAACTCTACAACCTAGTTCAAAAAATTTTACACTAGAATTGAACTAGCTCTACAAGCTAGTTCAAATAATTTTGCACTATAGTAGAACTAGCTCTATAACCTAGTACAAATAATTTTACACTAGAGTTGAACTAGCTCTACAAGCTAGTTCAAATAATTTTACACTAGTGTAGAACTATATCTACAAGCTAGTTCAGATAATTTTACACTAGAGTTGAAGTAGCTATATAACCTAGTAGAAATAATTTCACAGTAGAGTTGAACTAACTCTACAAGCTAGTTCAAATAATTTTACACTAGTGTAGAACTATATCTACTAGCTAGTTCAGATAATTTTACACTAGAGTTGA
This sequence comes from Triticum dicoccoides, assembly GCF_002162155.2. NCBI lineage: Eukaryota > Viridiplantae > Streptophyta > Magnoliopsida > Poales > Poaceae > Triticum > Triticum dicoccoides. The sequence goes on from NW_021174753.1 coordinate 1,431, forward strand.
AGTAGCTATATAACCTAGTACAAATAATTTCACAGTAGAGTTGACCTAACTCTACAA
>NW_021174754.1:0-1197 GCF_002162155.2 Triticum dicoccoides
CATGAGGAGATCCGGCCGGAGTTTCGCTCACAGCCCCAAACGATGTGAACAGGGTTCCGTGACACCAAACGGGCGCCCGGTGTACCCGGCCACGTGCCTACCGCATCACAGCCCACCCCTACGGTCAGCGCTGTCCACGGCCTCCAGCATACTACAAACACCAGAAACTACTTGCAACTCCTGGACAGAGGACAAGGGTGATTAAGAAGTCGAGCGGGGTCATATTTCAGGGCCCAATGTATGGTAGTAACTGAGTCATGGATCACAAACACAGAACTCAGTTCCTAAGGACGGCTTCAATGAGACAACCCACCATGTACTCCTACATGGCCTCTCACCGACACCTTTTACCAAATCGTGTTCACACACTTAGCTCACACATGGTAGGACATGTTCACACACCTCTGATTCATCCCCGATGAATCAGACCTGACTCAACTCTAAGCAGTAGCAGGCATGACAAACAGACATGAATGAGTAGGCACAACAGGGCTCAAACAACTCCTACTCATGCTAGTGGGTTTCATCTATTTACTGTGGCAATGACAGGTCATGCAAAGGATAAAGGGGTTCAGCTACCGCAGCAAGTAACAAATATGTCGTTGTTGTCCTAATGCTGTAAAAGAGAGCAGGAGCGAGAGAGTGGGATTTTATCGGAATGAACAAGGGGGTTTTGCTTGCCTGGCACTTCTGAAGATAACATTGAGTCTTCATCAGTGTCAACGATCACATCATCGGTATCACGTCTATCGAGAGGGGACAAATACCGGCAATACAGAAAGGAACACAATCAATGCAATGCACAATATGATGCATGCTCATGACATGGCAATATGAATGTGTTTTGAGCTAATGCAACTAGCAACAGATTAAATGAAGTTGGTTTGAATATAAGATTCAAATTCAAACTCCAAATGTGATTATTCAAATGCCATTTAGTTGATTTGTGCTAAACAGCACCTATAAGTTGTTCTAACATGCATGAAAATGGTACAGATGGATTCCTTGAATTTTTCTGATAATTTTTCATATATAAATTATTTAATTTGGAGTTACGGTTAATTTTCTATGAATTTTGGAAGTTTTAGGCATTTTTCTGGAATTTCAGAATTAAATTAAATCCAGAAAGCATTACTGCGTCAGCATGACGTTGGCATGACGTCAGCAAGTCAACAGGGGCCGGCTCGGGTCAAACCT
>NW_021174755.1:0-948 GCF_002162155.2 Triticum dicoccoides
ATAGGGGACGACCTTCGTCCTTTCTCCCTATTCTGCCGTGGTCGAGCTTTAAGTCTTAACTTCGTACCTTACAACTCAGGCAAGAACTTCTTCTTTGACTGATCCATCTTGAACACCTTCAAGATCATGTCAAGGTATGTGCTCATTTGAAAGTATTATTAAGCATTTTGATCTATCCTTATAGATCTTGATGCTCAATGTTCAAGTAGCTTAATCCAGGTTTTCTATTGAAAAACACCTTTCAAATAACCCTATATGCTTTCTAGAAAATCATTTCTGATCATCAACATGTCAACAACATATACTCATCAGAAATTCTATAGTGCTCCCACTCACTTCTTTGGAAATACAAGTTTCTCATAAACTTTGTATAGACCCAAAATCTTTGATCATCTTATCAAAGCGTACATTCCAACTCCGAGATGCTTACTCCAGTCCTTAGAAGGATCGCTGGAGCCAGCATACCTTTTAGCATCCTTAGGATCGACAAAAACTTTCTGATTGTATCACATACAACCTTTCCTTACGAAAGTTGGTAAGGAAACTCGTTTTGACATCCATCTGCCAGATTTCATAAATGCTGCTTATGCTAACATGATTCCGACGGACTTAAGCATCGCTACGGATGAGAAAATCTCATCGTAGTCAACTCCTTGAACTTGTGAAAATAACTCTTCGCCACAAGTCGAGCTTCATAGACGGTGACATTACCATCCACGTCCGTCTTCTTCTTAAAGATCCATTTATCTCAATGGCTTGCCGATCATCGGGCAAGTCCACTAAAGTCCATGCTTTGTTCTGATACATGGATCCTATCTCGGATTTCATGGCTTCTAACCATTTGTTGGAATTTGGGCCCACCATCGCTTCTCCATAGCTCGTAGGTTCATTGTTGTCTAGCAACATGACCTTCAAGACAGGATTACTGTACCACTCTGAAGTAGTATG
>NW_021174756.1:0-2005 GCF_002162155.2 Triticum dicoccoides
CACGGTGGCATGCTCCTTCCTGAAGGCATTGCTCGGGGGCTGCTCAAGCGGCGGTGGAAGTGGCGGCGGTTCGGTGTCGACGTATGCATTCTGGTCAGCTTCATCTTGGAGGCTGCGGCGACGTAGGCGACGCTCGTCTGGTGGAGCTACTGCCGATAGTCGAGGCATCGTCGGCAGTCTGCGCCATCAAGTTCGGGATGCTCAGGGGGAACCCCCAGATCCGGGTCTTCCGGATCGGATGATGATGGCGTTCTATCACTTTCTCTTCTGGGGGCATCGTCTTGGAGCAAGTGCTGGCTGGAGGGATGGTGGAGCGGTGTTTCATCTCACACATTGATGGCGGCGGAGATCGATGGCATGGCGCTGTGGAGACTCGGCGTCCGATGCGCGGAGATGGGCTCGCGCAGGAGGAGGTTGCTGTCCGGCGTCATGGTGACGTCGATGGCAGAGTGGCCAGACAAGGTAGAAGCCTCAATATGATTTGAAGACCTGTGGAAGATGGCGGCGACGACACACGAGTGCGTCTGACCGGATTGTCCCCCAGACCCGGTATGTGGCTCGGCTGGGGCTTCCGAATGAGTTTCGGCTTCCGGCTTTTGATGTTAGGCTTAGGTGAGTGGTTTGGGTAGTGGCCCAGCTAGCACCCCTTCATCAATTTGGATAGGAGTAGCGGCATATGTTGCCAAGATGGTGGATTCAGGCACATTGTTATAATACTTTGTAAGGTGCTCGAGAATAATCAATAAAGTGGCTGTATGCATCTCTCAGATGCAGAGGCCGGGAGTCATCCTCCTTTTTTTAAAAAAACTGGCGTACCTTTGGCTCCGAGTATTTGTTTCGGCGGGGTGGGGATGATTCCTGTGTGTTGGCGCCTGGCGGTAGCGACCGTCTGGCTGGGCGGTGCTTTCACAAAGGAGGCGACATGTCTAGACAGTCATTCCACGAATGAGGCGAGAGGATCTCGATCCAAAAAGACCAACGGACATTCTGGGGAGGCCGAAGCTGAAAAATAGATGATGTTTTCTATGCCGAAGAGGAAGAAGATGGGCAAGAGGTTTAGCACTGATAAATCTTTTAGCCACTCGTCTCTCTATCAGACTCTACGTTGATGCTTGCAACTTGGCACGTGAACCAAGGCTCTGTGTAATATTAGCTGGGAAGGGTATATGCATGCATGTCATGGGAAGCCGCGTGCTCATGTGCAAGCAAACCTGCGGGAGTTCTAATAAAAGATTCCAGTTTAGATACATGAAACCATGGGAAGCTAGCAAGATATTTCGTGGTGGACTACGTGCAGTTGCATTGTGGAAAAAAAAACGATATGAGCGTTCCTGAATCTTGGACGCCACACACAATCAATCGGCGGCAGCGTTCCTGAGTCCCTTGCTCTGTTTATATGCTGCTACTCCACACACGCAACGTACGCCTATAAAAGAAACAAACAACCACATGTCATGTCGCCATGGCCATGCTAAGCTCCACCAAATGAAGAAGAGTCAAGACAAGCTTCATGCATGTATCCATTCACGCTGATATCTCTCTCTAGGTACGAGCATGCATCCATCAATCTCTTGCTTTATTTGGTGACATGACATCTATACTAGATAAGCTTTGGACTTCAGGTAGTCCTTAGCTAGCTATAAAAAAAATATGTATTTTGATTCAAAATAAATTGCTCTTCTGATTCTACTATTTAAAGCTAACTCAAAATGGATTATATACATGGAAAACCTAGCGTTTAAGAGCATCTCCAACGGCCGCGCCAAACGACGCGCGCGCGGTAAACGCAGCTTTTAGCGCGCGCGGAGCGTTTTGCCGCGCTCCAGCGGTGGCGGGATAATCACACACGCGGGAATCGTTTGCGCGTGCGCACGAAAAGACGCCAGCTCGCGCCTCATTTTTTGCGCACCGCTTCCGGCGCGCCTATAAAGTGCGGCGCGCACCACGCGCCTCTCCACGCCTCCTCTTCTCTTCTTTCTCTCCCTTTCTGCCACGCGCCGCTCCA
>NW_021174757.1:0-1399 GCF_002162155.2 Triticum dicoccoides
GGGGGTTTGTTTTATTCCTTTCCTTTTTTTACCTTTTCATATTTTTCTTTTTTGTTTTATTTTAGTTACACATTAATTTTAATTTTAGACAAATATATGTATAGCCCCTAAAATAATGTTTCAGAACAATCCACTACTATAAAAAGTTTTACCCTGATAAAAATAGTCTAGTATTTTATAAAATACCAAAGTCGTTTAAATAGTTGTTTAGCTACTGTTTAAATCATTTTAGTGCTTTAAATCTTTTTACTAAAATGTGGTTCCTCCACCATTTGGACTTAGGATTTATTTGTCCCATTTTGAACATTTTAGTTTTAACGTTTGAAGAATTTACCGTTTGACTCGATTTTGAATTTGAATTTGAATCGGTTTTGAACTAACACGAGATTAGCAACTGTAACCATCGTGACGTGGCAACATTAACGGAGGTTTACTGTAGCTTAACTACCCGGGCGTCACAATTCTCCTCCACTACAAGAAATCTCGTCCCGAGATTTAAGAGGTAGTGAAAGGGGGAAGGTTTGGTAACGAGTCTAGCGGGTCTTCTCATTCTGGCTTGCTCTTCTCGAAGAGACCGGTCCAATATGTTGATGTCTTCATTCCTTTGCTTCTGGTCATCATGATGAAGTCGACATCCTCTCTTCGGGATCTTCATCGTACTTAAGAATAGGTAACAGGGCAGATCGGCAACGACAGAATGCTATAAGGGTAATAATCTGGGATTAACCCATGAAGGAGTATAAGAGTACCTCTCGAGTTGAACAAATAAAACACATCGAGAGTGAGGTTCAAAGGTACAATAAGAGGTTCCAAGCAGATAGATAGTGGCTCGAAGTCTGAACCAGAGTGAGAAAGGGGTTTAGAGCAGCGAGAGTAAGTATAGCGCCTTATACGAGAATAGAGCACTAGGAAGGTGGCTCGTGAATTACATACAAGGTCACGTGCGAGGAACAACCTTGGGAACAGGGGGTGTACAGGAGAGTCAGGTTTCGATCCTGTGGAACTGTGGGTTATGGACCCACCATGTGTTTTTCTTGGAGCAGTGACATCTTGCACGGTCATGATTGCGAGGCATGTCAGAGAGTACCATGTCAGTTATGTCGGCAACAACGTTGGTACCTAGGGCGAGGGACGAAGAGAACCATTTTCCTGCTCGTTGCAACGAGGCGGACCAATAGGCAAAGTTCTCGTCCATCGGTGGTTACCGGAATGTCATCAACAAAAGTAACAGGGTCTTACTGGCAAAATTGTACACGAGGGGTTTACATAAGCAGGAAATTAATACTGCTTAGACCATAATGATCACCAGAAAGGTTAAACCAAATAATGGAAAGGAAAATATGATTATCAGATATCTCAGGGGTATATCCTTCCCAATGATAAGCAGAGCATGACATCC
>NW_021174758.1:0-2960 GCF_002162155.2 Triticum dicoccoides
AACGCATCTAACAACCGACTCGAGCCAAACCCATGGAACGCAGCCCGTCTCCGAAGATTCTACGCCTAGCGCCGGACTCAGAGTTCGTCTCCTTCCTCCGTCCACCTTTCATATTTTTTCGCTGTCTTTGTTTTCCCTCCTTTTTCCTCCCTCTTTCAGTACAAGCCTCTTGAGGGCTGATCTGCGCTTTGTTCGCACTCACTCGATGTGCTACTCGCACTCGTTATACCTGGGGGCTTCTTTAACAGAAGCTTATTTATATGGGCTTCATGCCCAACACATGTGTCATACTTCCGCATGTACCTTTTACTCACCATTATATGCATCGATATGACTTAAGTTTTGGCCAAGCCGGGTTGCCTGGCTCCTGTGCTTACCCCTACGTTCCCGTTTGTTCGGCTAGGAGGTAAAGGGAGCACCTCTGCGATTGTTACTGCTGGGTCAGCCGGATGTGTACCTCAGACTGGGTGAAGCCGAAGGCTAGCGTTCTTAAGGGAATATTCGGTCGGTGACCTGAAAGATGATTTATTACTTATTTATTTATCTGCCCCCAGATGCTTTTTCTGCTCTTTTCACAGTCCGGTCATGCACTTTAGGGCATGCCTCCCAGGGAAAGGAACCCCTAACGGAACTATTCTCCCTGGAAGATGTTTCTTACTAACCATGTAATATAACATAGCTAGTTGGGCACTTGTTTGATAAAGCACTTATGACCCCTACGCCTTGTCTCCATGCATGCCCCGGTTTTTTATAACCGTAAGGGTATTCGGACACACTCCGGACTGTTGAGTCCCGAGGTTGAAGCGAAAAGGTCCGCAAAGACAAACGATCTACAATCCGGCTAGAAGGCATTTTACATGTCATTTTAAATTACATCGTCAAACTGACTGATTGTACTCCTCTTCAATCCCATCTAACAGGCTGTCTAATTTACAGTCCTGTTGGGAATATTTCGCGGCCATGAGTGAGGGCACTAGTCCCTCTAGCAGCTATGATGGTAGCAGGAGCACACCCAGCAACTTGCCAAAGGCAGCCATCTGAGCCAGAAAGAAGAGAACCTCAGATTCTGAGGGTGAGTACTATGTGGCAGTTGAGGACGAGTCCACATCTAAGAAGAAGGTGTTGAAGAAGGAATATGGCACAACTGCTGCCACTAAGCCTGGTATGAGGACCAAAGCACCTGTAAGAAGAATTCCCATGTCTAAAGCCAGAGCATCTACTCAAGTAACTTTGGAATTTGAACCCAAAGAGGCTGCTGCAGAAGGGAAGAAAAGGAAAGAAAGGGTCAAGAAGACCATGGCCAGAGTTATTGGACAACCCTCTATGATGGAAGAAGAGGAAGAGGTTGCTGCACCAGCACCTAAAGCTCAAAAGCTTACGGGAGATGCTATAAGGTCCGGGGCTGCTCCATCTAAGCCCAAAGATGCTCCCAAAGCTTCTGCTCCAAAACCCAAGTCTGCACCCAAAAGGAACACTAGGAGTATTCCACCTGCAGAGAAGAACAAGGCCCCAGTGCCTGAAGCTCCTATGGAAGAAGAAGATGATGAGTCACATGTCTTGAGGAAGTTGAAGCCCAAAATTCTAGATCACAATGATGCTCATCCAATAGCTGAGGACATGAAGCTCAGGAAGGATGCAGGACTCAGACAGTGGAGATTGACTGACCCCTACGCAGTCAGGAGAAGAACTGCTGTGGACTACAGGTTCCATACAATGGAACACCAGGACTTCTATGAGACAGTGCTGCTTGACAGGAAGCCTATAGTCTGTGATATGAGATGGGTGGACTGGAAGTACATCAGGGACAATGAAGAGCACTATCCTGGAGTTTATGATAGTTTCAAGTCTTGTGGAGTAGAGAACTTTGTTGGGCAGAAGCTCACAAATTGGAATGATGAGCTTATTATGCACTTCTACTCCACAGCTCATTTCTACCCAGATGGAAGGATTGTCTGGATGTCTGAAGGTACTAGGTACCAATCAACAGTTGAAGAATGGGCAAAATTAATCAATGCTCCTAAGCAGAATGAGGATGACTTGGATGTCTATGCCAAGAATAAGAAGGATCACAACTCCATGGCACATATGTACAGAGAGATCCCAGATGCTGCACTTGAGACACACAAGTTTGGGTCAGTACATTACCTATTGTCAGGTTTGCCAACAATCAACTGGATCATCAGGCATACTTGATACGTCTCCAACGTATCTATATTTTTTGATTGTTCCATGCTATTATATTGCCTGTTTTGGATGTTTATGGGCTTTATTTTACACATTTATATCATTTTTGGGACTAACCTACTAACCGGAGGCCCAACCCGTATTATTGTTTTTTTTGCCTATTTCAGTATTTCGAAGAAAAGGAATATCAAACGGAGTCCAAACGGAATGAAACCTTCGGGAGCGTGATTTTTGGAACGAACATGATCCAGAGGACTTGGAGTGCAAGTCAAGAAGCAGACGAGGCCTCCACGAGATAGGAGGGCATGCCCCCCCATAGGGCGCGCCCCCTGTCTCGTGGGCCCCTCGGGCGTCCACCGACGTACTTCCTCCTCCTATATAAGCCTACGTACCCGAAAACATCCAGAGAGCAGACGAAACACAATTTCCACCACCGTAACCTTCTGTATCCATGAGATCCCATCTTGGAGCCTTCGCCGGCACTCTACCGGAGGGGGAATCGACCATAGAGGGCTTCTACATCAACACCATAGCCCTTCCGATGAGTTGTGAGTAGTTTACCACAGACCTATGGGTCCATACTTATTATCTAGATGGCTTCTTCTCTCTTTTTGGATCTCAATACAATGTTCTCCCCCTCTCTTGTGGAGATCTATTTGATGTAATCTCTTTTTGCGGTGTGTTTGTCGAGATCCGATGAATTGTGGATTTATGATCAATTTTATCTATGAATAATATTTGAATCTTCTCTGAATTCTTTTATGTATGATTGAGTT
>NW_021174759.1:0-1115 GCF_002162155.2 Triticum dicoccoides
CCCGTTTGGTGTCACGGAACCCTGTTCACATCGTTTGGGGCTGTGAGCGAAACTCCGGCCGGATCTCCTCATGGATGGAACCCGAATAGGCGATAAACCTGGACTAGAGACTTGAGTGTTTAGGTAGGCCGTGGCCGACACCCACGTTGGGCTTCCGCTTGAAGGTTGCCGAGTACATGTCGTGTAAACGGCGGTAAGTGGTGAGAGCGTGTGTGAAGAAGTACACCCCTGCAGGGTTAACATCATCTATTCGAATAGCCGTGTCCGCGGAAAAGGACTTCTGGGTTGCTTATATCAGTTCATAGACAAGTGAAAGTGGATACTCTAAAATACGCAAGATAAGCATGAGTGCTGTGGATGGCGCTCTCGTAGGGAGACGGGAGCGGATCCATAGTGGTGTATTGATATGGTGAATATGTGGACTCGTGTGCGCCACCTGAAGAGTTACTTGCAATCATAGTTTAGGTTAGCCACTGAGTCAAAGCTGGCTTGCTGCAGTTAAACTCCACCATCCCCTTTGTTGATAATGATGCATATGTAGTTAGCTCTGATGTAAGTCTTGCTGGGTACATTTGTACTCACGTTTGCCTATTTTATGTTTTTGCAGAGAGACTTCAGTCTCACTAGTAATTCCGCGTGGACTTCGACGTTTAGCTTGATACCTCAGCTACGATCTTGTGCCCTCGGCAGGATCTGATAGATAGTCAGGCTTCTCAGCCTTTTTCATTTATAGATGTCTGTACTCAGACATGATAGCTTCCGCTTGTGCTTTGACTTGTATGCTCTGATTGTTGGGTCATGAGACCCATGTTTGTAATATCTCGCTCCTCGGAGCCTAATGAATAAATTACTTGAGTCGTAGAGTCATGTTGTGATGCCATGTTGTATTTGCACATATCGAGCATATTGTGTGTATGTTATTGAAATGCTTGGTATGTGTGGGATCTGACCATCTAGTTGTTTATCTTTAGCAGCCTCTCTTACCGGGAAATGTCTCCTAGTGTTTCCACTGAGCCATGGTAGCTTGCTACTGCTCCGGAACACTTAGGCTGGCCGGCATGTGTCCTTCTTCGTTCCTGTGTCTGTCCCTTCGGGGAAATGTCACGCGATGAATA
>NW_021174760.1:0-1276 GCF_002162155.2 Triticum dicoccoides
GAATTAAACGAGATCCCGATACAATGTTCATGCTCAAAGCTGGCACTAAATAACAATTATTAAGGTTTAAAACTAATCCCGAAGGGAGATGCAGAGGTAGCGTGCCGACGGCGATCACATTGACCTTGGAACCATTCCCGACGCGCATCGTCACCTCGTCCTTTGCCAGTTTCCGCTTATTCCGCAGCCCCTGCTTTGAGTTACAAATGTGAGCAACTGCACCGGTATCAAATACCCAGGAGCCACTACGGGCACTAGTAAGGTACACATCAATTACATGTATATCACATATACCTTTGGTTTTGCCGGCCTTCTTATCCGCTAAGTACTTAGGGCAGTTCCGCTTCCAGTGACCGCTTCCCTTGCAATAAAAGCACTCGGTCTCGGGCTTGGGTCCATTCTTTGGCTTCTTCCTGGCAGCTTGCTTGCCGGGCGCGGCAACCCCCTTGCCGTCCTTCTTGAAGTTCTTTTTACCCTTGCCTTTCTTGAACTTAGTGGTTTTATTGACCATCAACACTTGATGTTCCTTCCTGACTTCTACCTCTGCTGATTTCAGCATAGCAAATACTTCAGGAATGGTCTTTTCCATCCCCTGCATATTGAAGTTCATCACAAAGCTCTTGTAGCTTGGTGGTAGCGACTGGAGGATTCTGTCAATGACCGCATCATCCGGGAGATTAACTCCCAGCTGAGTCAAGCGGTTATGCAACCTAGACATAGTGAGTATGTGCTCACTGACAGAACTGTTTTCCTCCATCTTACAACTGAAGAATTTGTCGGAGACTTCATATCTCTCGACCCGGGCATGATCTTGGAAAACCATTTTCAGCTCTTCGAACATCTCATATGCTCCATGTCTCTCAAAACGCTTTTGGAGCCCCGGCTCTAGGCTGTAAAGCATGCCGCACTGAACGAGGGAGTAGTCATCGAAACGTGCCTGCCAAGCGTTCATAACGTCTTGTTCCGCAGGGAGAACGGGTGCGTCACCAAGCGGTGCTTGTAGGACATAATCTTTCTTGGCAGCTATGAGGATGATCCTCAGGTTCCGGACCCAGTCCGTATAGTTGCTGCCATCGTCTTTCAGCTTAGTTTTCTCTAGGAACGCGTTGAAGTTGAGGACTACGTTGGCCATTTGATCTACAAGACATATTGCAAAGATTTTAGACTAAGTTCATGATAATTAAGTTCAACTAATCAAATTATTAGTGAACTCCCACTTAGATTAGACATCCCTCTAGTCATCTAAGTATTACATGATCCGAGTTAAACTAGACCG
>NW_021174761.1:0-642 GCF_002162155.2 Triticum dicoccoides
CGTCGCTACCGCGACGACGTCCGCCTTGACTCGCGTTATGCTAAGACAGGATGGCACTGGTGTAACGTGCTCGTCTCGGTGTTCGTCGTCGCTACCGCGACGACGTCCGCCTCGACTCGCATTACGCTAAGACAGGGTGACACTGGTGTCCCATGCTCGTCTCGTCATCCGTCATCGCTACCGCGACGATGTCCGCCTCGACTCGCGTTACGCTAAGACAGGTTGGCACTGGTGTCACGTGCTCGTCTCGGCGTCCGTTGTCGTTACCGCGATGACGTCCGCCTCAACTCGCGTTACACTAAGACAGCGTGGCACTGGTGTCACGTGCTCGTCTCGGCGTCCGTCGTCGTTACCGCAACGACGTCCGCCTCGACTCGCGTTACGCTAAGACAGGGAGGCACTGGTGTCACGTGCTCGTCTCGGCGTCCGTCGCCGCTACCGCGACGACGTCCGCCTCGACTCGCTTACGCTAAGACAGGGTTGCAGTACTGTCACGTGCTCGTCTCGGCGTCTGTCGTCGCTACCGCGACGACGTCCGCCTCAACTCACGTTACGCTAAGATAGGGTGGCACTGGTGTCACGTGCTCCTCTCGGCGTCCGTCGTCGCTACCATGACGACGTCCGCCTCGACTCGCGTTACGC
>NW_021174762.1:0-1202 GCF_002162155.2 Triticum dicoccoides
AAGCTCTAGCAGCTTGGTGGTAATGACTTCGGAGAAACTATCACTATTTCATCTGGAAGATCAACTCCCACTTGATTCAAGTGATTGTTATACTCAGACAATCTGAGCACAAGCTCAACGATTGAGCTTTTCTCCCTTAGTTTGCAGGCTAAGAAAATCGTCGGAGGTCTTATACCTCTTGACATGGGCACGAGCCTGAAATCCCAATTTCAGCCCTCGAAACATCTCATATGTTCCGCGACGTTTCGAAAACGTCTTTAGTGCCTCAACTCTAAACCGTTTAACTGAACTATCACGTAGTTATCAAAACGTGTATGTCTGATGTTCACAACATCCACAAACGACGTTTGGGGTTCAGCACACTGAGCGGTGCATTAAGGACATAAGCTTTCTACTGATCGCATAATCGCTACTATCAACTTTCAACTATATTTTCTCTAGGAACATATCTAAAACAGTAGAACTAAAGTGCGAGCTACGACATAATTTGCAAAAGGTCTTTTGACTATGTTCAGGATAATTAAGTTCATCTTATGAACTCCCACTTAGATAGACATCCCTCTGGTCATCTAAGTGATCACATGATCCGAGTCAACTAGGCCGTGTCCGATCATCACGTGAGACGGACTAGTTTACGTCGGTGAACATCTTCATGTTGATCGTATCTACTATACGACTCATGCTCGACCTTTCGGTCTCCGTGTTCCGAGGCCATGTCTGCACATGCTAGGCTCGTCAAGTTAACCCTAAGTGTTTTCGTTGTGTAAAACTGTCTTACACCCGTTGTATGTGAACGTAAGAATCCATCACACCCGATCATCACGTGGTGCTTAGAAGCGACGAACTGTAGCAACGGTGCACAGTTAGGGGGGAACACTTCTTGAAATTTTGTAAGGGATCATCTTATTTACTACCGTCGTTCTAAGCAAACAAGATGCATAAACATGATAAACATCACATGCAATCAAATAGAGTAGTGACATGATATGGCCAATATCATATAGCTCCTTTGATCTTCATCTTCGGGGCTCCATGATCATCATCGTCACCGGCATGACACCATGATCTCCATCATCATGATCTCCATCATCGTGTCTTCATGAAGTTGTCACGCCAACGACTACTTCTACTTCTATGGCTAACGCGTTTAGCAATAAAGTAAAGTAAGTTACATGGCGTTCTTCAATGACACGCAGGTCATA
>NW_021174763.1:0-1113 GCF_002162155.2 Triticum dicoccoides
GGGCGCTGAACTTTGAGAGCTTTTCCTTCTTCTTCCCGCTCGACCGTTAGCACAGTACTGACGACTTGTCCTGTGGCTGCGATATAGAGCAACAGAGGCTCTTTGCTGATTGGAGCAGCAAGCACCGGCTGGGTGGAGAGCAGAGCTTTTAGCTCGGCAAACGCTGCATCAGCTTCTGGAGTCCACTCGAACTTGTCTGTCTTCTTCATCAGTCGGTAAAGAGGTAATGCCTTTTCACCGAGTCGTGAGATGAATCGACTTAATGCGGCCAAGCATCCAGTAAGCTTCTGGACATCATGCACTCGCACAGGGCGTTTCATTCGGAGAATAGTGCCAATCTTCTCTGGGTTAGCGTCGATTCCCCGTTCGGAAACGAGAAAACCGAGTAACTTGCCACCAGGAACTCCAAATGTGCATTTTGATGGATTGAGCTTGATATCATACCTTCTGAGGTTGGCCAATGTTTCGGCGAGGTCAGCGAGCAGGTCGGAACCTTTCCGCGACTTGAGAACGATATCATCCATATAAGCTTCCACATTCCGACTGATTTGAGTGAGTAGACACTTCTGAATCATTCGCATAAATGTGGCTCCGGCATTCTTGAGGCCGAACGGCATGGTGATATAGCAGAAGCACCCGAATGGAGTGATGAAAGCTGTTTTTACCTCATCGGGCCCGTACAGACGGATCTGGTGGTACCCGGAGTAGGCATCTAAAAAAGATAACCTCTCACATCCCGCGGTCGAGTCAACAATTTGATCTATGCGAGGGAGAGGAAAATGATCTTTCGGGCAGGCCCGGTTGATGTGCTTGAAATCAATGCACATTCGGAGCGACTTGTCCTTCTTAGGAACCATGACGACATTAGCGAGCCACTCGGAGTGGTATATCTCTCGGATAAATCCTGCCGCCAACAGTCGAGCCACTTCTTCGCCAATGGCTTTTCTCTTCTGGACGGCGGACCGCCGAAGATGCTCTTTGACTGGTTTTGCAGATGAGTCGACTCTTAGGCGATGCTCAGCCAGTCCCCTGGGAACACCTGGCATGTCAGCGGGCTTCCATGCAAAAATGTCCCAGTTCTCACGGAGGAACTGGATGAGCGCTTCTTCCTAT
>NW_021174764.1:0-1772 GCF_002162155.2 Triticum dicoccoides
CCAGACGTTCATAACATCTGGTGTTGCTCCTGCAGCAGGCCTGGCACCCAGCGGTGCTTCCAGGACGTAATTCTTCTGTGCAGCAATGAGGATAATCCTCAAGTTATGGACCCAGTCCGTGTAATTGCTACCATCATCTTTCAACTTTGCTTTCTCAAGGATACTTGACATTAGAAAAGCTTTAGCATACGAACTACACGATCTTTGTGCTAGGCTTAGGATTGGTTCTTGTCCATCACATCATTCTCCTAATGATGTGATCCCGTTATCAACGACATCCAATGTCCATGGTCAGGAAACCGTAACCATCTGTTGATCAACGAGCTAGTCAACTAGAGGCTTACTAGGGACATGGTGTTGTCTATGTATCCACACACGTATCTGAGTTTCCTATCAACACAATTATAGCATGGATAATAAACGATTATCATGAACAAGGAAATATAATAATAACTAATTTATTATTGCCTCTAGGGCATATTTCCAACAGTCTCCCACTTGCACTAGAGTCAATAATCTAGTTCACATCATCATGTCATTAACATTCACACATCACATCGCCATGTGACCAACATCCATAGAGTTTACTAGTGTCATTAAACTAGTTCACATCATCATGTGATTAAGACTCAACGAGTTATGGGGTTTGATCATGTTTTGCTTGTGAGAGAGGTTTCAGTCAACGGGTCTGTACTTCGCAAATCTCTAGGTCATTCTATAAATGCTGCTTCCACGCTCCACTCGGATTCGAACACTGCTGACCGACATGCTCGATGTTGATTCATGTATGCCTGTCCCCGTAAGTTAGTGCCACTTTGGGTTCACGACTAGTCATGTCGGCCCGGGTTCTCTGTCATATGGATGGTAGCGACACTATCATATATGTGAGCCAAAAGGCGCAAACAGTCCCGGGCCATGGTAAGGCGACACCCGTGGGAATACCGTGCGTGAGACCGCAGAGTGATATGAGGTGTTACCGGCTAGATCGATGTGACTTGGAATCGGGGTCCTGACAATCACCATCGTCACCTAGCACCAGATTGCAACACGCCTTCGGATTGCATGTCGTACAAAAATCGGACAAGTGCTGTGTACATGAAATAGTTTCAAAGAAAAACTAGAGACCCGTACCGCAAGTATCATCTGATTTTTGTATGATGTTGAAGATCGAACCATCGACACCTAGCGCCCGATTGCAACTGCCGTT
Source organism: Triticum dicoccoides (assembly GCF_002162155.2). Classification (NCBI taxonomy): domain Eukaryota; kingdom Viridiplantae; phylum Streptophyta; class Magnoliopsida; order Poales; family Poaceae; genus Triticum; species Triticum dicoccoides. Next base: position 1,208 of record NW_021174764.1, read on the forward strand.
GGATTGCATGTTGTTCCAAAATCGGAGAACTACTTAAAACATGGTTGTCTGGTTTCCATGCATTTCACTCCCAAGCTCACAGTGACAGCCTCCAGTATGGGTAAGGACGTAAGGTCATGCCGCTTTGCTGTACTTGCAGATTGTGATGTTTTTTTAGGGGAAAAGGGCACCAACCCCGCCCCGAAAATGAAACCTAATAGTATTACAACATGGTCAAACTCTAAAAGAGGTGAGCGAGGATTCCACTCAACACTTACCCCTAAGAACTACTCTAACAACAAAACCAGTAGAAACACTTCAACACGGACCCTCAAACCATCCACAACCATCGGGGCCGAGCGGTGCGGGCGCACTTTGCCATCCAACACGGTACCTCATCGGACCAAGGACCGCCCTGGTTGTCCGAAATGCCGCAAACCGGAAGCAAACAAGGGTGCCTTTGCGGGAGTCCGAACATCCGCTACATAGGACTCCGACACCCCTGGCAGCAAAACGAGGCGGAGCCCGTGTATTTGGAGCGGACACATTGTTTCCGCATAATCCCCCTTTCTCCACCCTCTCTGCT
>NW_021174765.1:0-964 GCF_002162155.2 Triticum dicoccoides
AAAAAAATCCAGAAATGATTTAACTGCGTCAGCCTGACGCCAGCATGACGTCAGCGAGTCAACGACCGGTCCAGGTCAAATCTGACAATGCGGGGTCCACACGTCAGCGACACAGGGGCTAATCCCGCGTTGACTCGGCTTTGACCCGCTACGGGGCCCGCTGTCAGTGTCTGTTAGGGTGCTAGTTAGGGGGGGATTAGCTGCTAATGGCAACGCCACGTCAGATACGCCGGCGATGAGTCGCCGGTGACCACAGTACACGGCGGCGAGCTTCGGAGATCGCCGTTCGGGGATGATTTGGTGCGCGACTAGGCTCTACGGAGAGCTTGGAGTGCTCCGCGTCCAGCGGTGCGGGTGGTTGAGCGTGCGGTGGCCGGGAACGACGCCGGCGAGCGTTTGGGCGGCGGCCGGCGTTCGGATGAGTTGCGGGTTTGGGGTTGCAGCGCGCAAACGAACCAACTAACGTGCTAGCCATGCTCTGTGTGCAGCCTCGAGTTCGTTGGACGCTGGTGCGTGACCAGATGGTCACCGGAGTGGCGCCGGCGTCGAGCTCGTGCGGCGGTGGGTTTCGGCCTTGATGGAATCAGCGGCCAGAGCGAGCAAAAGAGAACGGGGGTAGGGGGAATCGGGTCAAGGGCTCACCGCGGAGCTGCAGGGAGGGTTAGTGGGCTCGGGGGCGCGCCGGAGTGGCCGAATCGACGGAGAAGATCCTCGGCGGCCGGCGAGGGGGAAAACGTCGGGGGCGGCGTTCCGGGGCTCTTCTGGTCGCGTGAGACGACGAGGAGGACGAGGGAGGACCGGCGGAGCTCGAGGGCGTGTCGGAGAGGCTTCGGGACGGCTGCGGCCGTGCGAGCGCTGGTCGGCGGCGACGGGCTCCGTTCGGTCGCGGGAGGGAGAGGGGGCAGAGGGGGATAGGGACGGAGGGAAGGAGCGAGGAGAGTGAGAGAGGGAGCCAGGGGCTGCG
>NW_021174766.1:0-1836 GCF_002162155.2 Triticum dicoccoides
ACTAAGTCCTTTCACTAGGACATCTGACGTGACAATTCCACGACAGGTCTTGTCAATCATCAACACTTGATGCTCTTTCTTTATTTCTACCTTCATCGATTTCAGTATCATGAAGAGCTTAGGAATCGTTTTCGTCATCCCTTGCATAGTATAGTTCATCACGAAGTTCCAGTAACTTGGTGATGGTGACTAGAGAACTCTGTCAATCACTATCTTATGTGGAAGATTAACTCCCACTTGATTCAAGCGATTGTAGTACCCAGACAATCTGAGCACATGCTCATTGCTTGAGCTATCCTCCTCCATCTTTTAGCTATAGAACTTGTTGCAGACTTCATATCTCTCAACTCAGGCATATACTTGAGATATTAACTTCAACTCCTAGAACATCTCATATGGTCCATGACGTTCAAAACGTCTTTGAAGTCCCGATTCTAAGCCGTAAAGCATGGTGCACTAAACTATCAAGTAGTCAACATATTGATCTAGCCAAATGTTCATAACATCTGCATCTGCTCCTGCAATAGGTCTGTCACCTAGTGGTGCATCAAGGACATAATTCTTCTGTGCAGCAATGACGATATACCTCAGATCACGGACCCAATCCGCATCATTGCTACTATTATCTTTCAACTTAGTTTTCTCTAGGAACATACAAAAACATAGGGAAGCTACAACACGAGCTATTGATCTACAACATAATTTGCAAAATACTATCATGACTAAGTTCATGATAAATTAAGTTCAATTAATCATATTACTTAAGAACTCCCACTTAGATAGACATCCCTCCAGTCATATAAATGATCACGTGATCCATATCAACTAAACCATGTCCGATCATCACGTGAGATGGAGTAGTTTTCAATGGTGAACATCTCTATTTTGATCATATCTACTATGATTAACGCTCGATCTTTCGGTCTCCAGTGTTCCGAGGCCATATCTGCATATGCTAGGCTCGTCAAGGTTAACCCGGGTATTCTACGTGTGCAAAACTGGCTTGCACCCGTTGTATGTGAACGTAGAGCTTATCACACCCGATCATCACATGGTGTCTCGGCACGACGAACTGTAGCAACGGTGCCTACTCAGGGAGAACACTTATACCTTGAAATTTAGTAAGGGATCATCTTATAATGCTACTGCCGTACTAAGCAAAATAAGATGCATAAAATATAAACATCACATGAAATCAAAATATGTGACATGATATGTCCATCATCATCTTGTACTTATGATCTCCATCACCGAAGCATCGTCATGATCTCCATCGTCACCGGCTTGACACCTTGATCTCCATCGTAGCATCGTTGTCGTCTCTCCAACTATTGCTACTACGACTATCGTTACCGCTTAGTGATAAAGTAAAGTAATTACATGGCGATTGCATTGCATACAATAAAGCGACAACCATATGGCCCCTGCCAGTTGCCGATAACTCTGTTACAAAACATGATCATCTCATACAACAGTTTATATCACATCATGTCTTGACAATATCACGTCACAGCAATCCCGGCAAAAACAAGTTAGACGTCCTCTACTTTGTTGTTGCAAATTTTACGTGGCTGCTACGGGCTTATAGCAAGAACCATTCTTACCTACCCATCAAAACCACAACGATTTTTCGTCAAGTGTGTTGTTTGAACCTTCAACAAGGACCGACGGTAGTCAAACTCGATTCAACTAAAGTTGGAGAAATAGACACCCGCCAACCACCTATGTGCAAAAGCACGTCGGTAGAACCAGTCTCATGAACGCGGTCATGTAATGTCGGTACGGGCTGCTTCATCCAACAATACCACTGAATCAAAGTAAGACGTTGGTGGTAAG
>NW_021174767.1:0-1475 GCF_002162155.2 Triticum dicoccoides
TATTTCCTTATATCATGATAAATGTTTATTATTCATGCTAGAATTGTATTAACCGGAAACATAATACATGTGTGAATACATAGACAAACAGAGTGTCACTAGTATGCCTCTACTTGACTAGCTCGTTAATTAAAGATGGTTATGTTTCCTAACCATAGACAAAGAGTTGTTATTTGATTAACGGGATCACATCATTAGGAGAATGATCTGATTGACATGACCCATTCCGTTAGCATAGCACTTGATCATTTAGTATGTTGCTATTGCTTTCTTCATGACTTATACATGTTCCTATGACTATCAGATTATGCAACTCCCGTTTACCCGAGGAACACTTTGTGTGCCACCAAACGTCACAACGTAACTGGGTGATTATTAAGGTGCTCTAGAGGTGTCTCCGAAAGTACTTGTTGGGTTGGCGTATTTCGAGATTACGATTTGTCACTCCGATTGTGGGAGAGGTATCTCTGGGCCCTCTCGGTAATGCACATCACTTAAGCCTTGCAAGCATTGCAACTAATGAGTTAGTTGCAGGATGATGTATTACGGAATGAGTAAAGAGACTTGCCGGTAACGAGATTGAACTAGGTATTGGATACCGACGATCGAATCTCGGGCAAGTAACATACCGATGACAAAGGGAACAACGTATGTTGTTATACGGTCTGATCGATAAAGATCTTCATAGAATATGTAGGAGCCAATATGGGCATCCAGGTCCCGCTATTGGTTATTGACCGGAGATTTGTCTCAGTCATGTCTACATTGTTCTCGAACCGTAGGGTCCGCACGCTTAACGTTACGATGATAGTTATTATGAGTTTATGCATTTTGATGTACCGAAGGTTGTTCGGAGTCCCGGATGTGATCAAGGACATGACGAGGAGTCTCAAAATGGTCGATACATAAAGATTGATATATTGGATGACTATATTCGGACACCGGAAGTGTTCCGGGGAAGTTTCGGATAAAACCGGAGCACCGGGGGGTTACCGGAACCCCCCGGGGGGTTAATGGGCCTCATGGGCCTAAAGTGGAGAAGAGGAAGGGGCTGCCAGGGCAGGCCGCGCGCCCCCTCTCCCCCTAGTCCGAATTGGACAAGGAGGGAGGGGCGGCGCCCCCCTTTCCTTCTCTCCTTCCACCTCTCCTACTTGGACAAGGAAAGGGAGGGGAGTCCTACTCCTGGTAGGAGTAGGACTCCTCCTACGCGCCTCCTCTAGGGCCGGCTGCACCCCCCTTGGATCCTTTATATACGGAGGCAGGGGGGCACCCTAGAACACACAAGTTGATCTTCGTGATCGTTCCTTAGCCGTGTGCGGTGCCCCCCCTCCACCATATTCCACCTCGATCATATCGTTGCAGTGCTTAGGCGAAGCCCTGCATCGGTAGAACATCATCATCGTCACCACGCCGTCGTGCTGACGGAACTCATCCCCGAAGCTTTGCTGGATCGGAGCCCGGGGAGCGTCATCGAG